>NW_005358649.1:1825889-1855391 GCF_000412655.1 Myotis brandtii
GGGAGATAAGGACACATATGTAATACCTTAATCAATAAAGAAAAAAAAACTTCATAGAGATAAACAACAATATGGTAATTAGCAGAGAGAAAGGAGGATGGGAACAGGTCGAAGAGGGTAGAGGGGTTATAAATGGTGATAGAAGGAGACTTGACTTGGGGTAGTGAACACACAATACAACATACAGATGATGTATTATAGAACTGTACACTTGAAACCTATGTAATTTTATTAACCAATGTCACCCCAATAAATTCAATACAATTTTTAAAAAGAAAGAAAATCTTCAACAACAAAAAATGGTACATCTGGGATTGAAACCCAGCCTTGTATGACTCTAGATAAATAGGATGCTTAAAACTAAACCACGTTGTTAAATTGTCACTGGCAACTGCATTCAGATTCCTCTATCCCTCATTCAGGAAATTTAACTTTCTCGGGGCCTTTAGGATGGCAGGAGACATAAGCATGACAATGGCCATCTACAGCTAAATGGGAAGTTGGTGGGAATGACTCCTGCCAGTTCTTGGTGTGGTACCGGCATTCGGTTATTGCTGAGCCGCGGCTGAATCAACTCCATTGTCTTCTATCTGGTTCTTTGAGGTTCTGGAAAACGGATTTACATTAGAAATAATAATTCCTATCTACTCTGCCTCCTGTGCTCTTTCTGTATTTATTTCTACTTCAAACACACCCTGAGGAAGATGATACTTCCCAGAATACAGCAATCACTAACAGCCCCCTTCGTCCTTCTTCCTGCCTTGAACTCTTTCTGGGGTTGTAATCTCAACTGGTTTAGAAGGAAAAGCTTAAGAAAGTCAACAGCAGCACCCTGGCCACCTCCAAAAGCAGCATCTGTGCAAAGTGAAATAACAGGGCACTGAGTCTGGGATTCTGCCTTGGAAGAAAGGTAGGGAAAGAAGTTCTCAGACATTCCTTCAGTTGGATAAGTCTCTTGTTTCAGGGGACAAAAAGCATGGGCAGCCACACATCATTGCCTTCAGACATGGCCCATAGCTGTTTACAGCCCCGTGGACTATGCTGGGAAATAGGTTGAGGGGGCTACAGGTGTTTGTCCTGTCTCTCAGGAGGGACAGATAATAGAGTGGACACTGTCAATCCAGTGTGATGAGTGTGGTAATAGAGGTAATACATGGCACTGGGGAGACACGGGAGAGAAGGAGGTAACTCCACTCCTTGGATAGCATTTGCTTAGAGAAAAAGCAAGTCAAAGGATGGTGGCTTGTTGGTATATTGCAAGTATTTATGCAAGATCTAAGCTAGGTTCATAGTCATATGATCCTAAGAAAGAACCCAAAAGAAGAAGTACCTTGATCAATTCATGTAGAGGGAAGATGGAAAAGTAAAATTTAGCCCAAAGCACATTGAAATATGAGCAGTAATAGATTTGGATTCTCGTCCTGGTTCTCTCACTACTCGGTGTATATGCGAGTTAAATCCCATTGCTGGGCATCATTCCTCAGCCATAAAGCAAGATGGGTAGACCAGATGGACTTTGAAGGCCATTCCAGCTCTGGTGATCTCTGCCTCTGTGTTGTAATGGTACAAAGCCATAACAAAAGGCAGCTCAGTGAAATAGTCACAGTCAGGGTAGAGCTCATCTCTAAGCACAGAAATAAGGAAGCAGCCCCAAACAATGGCAGGTCTCCAAAGGAAGCATAGCCAGTGAGCATATATTACAGATGTTGCAGATTTAGAAATAATGGATGTCAAGTATATATAAATGTAAAGTCTCAGCTTCATGCCATACCAAAAATAAATAAAATTAATTTTTCCTGAATTAAAACATGGTTAATTCCAGAAGGAGAAGAATGAATTTGAAAATAAAAATGAAACTGAAAAGAATAGAAAACAGAGATAGTTCTCAGCAGCCACATGTTTGCAAATCAGCTGCTTATAAAAAGCTTAGACTTTAAATTGATTATTGTATTGAGCTGGCTATTCTTTTGAAAATAGTACATCAAATGGTTTGAAAATGGATCCAGATGTAGTGGCTTCTTTGACATTATTGGAAATGTATGAACAAATGGAAGACAGATCATTTCATTAAAAATAACTAAAAACTGATTTAAGTTTGAAACAATTTTAGTGTTAAATGCATGATATGTAAATTAAAAGGGCAATTAGTTTATTTGTAGTAGTGAAGGAATATATTAGCATTACAGCTAATCATTGAAGATTAGGTTATTTATGTGATAACTCATCCTTACAGGGTTAATTGACTATGTCTTCTTTAAAAAAAAGAGTGGAAATGTGTGAACTCTCATAAGTATGTTACAATAGGTCTTTGTTTACAGAGGCAAAAAGATTATAAGACTTCACAGTAATTGGAGAGAGCATTTATTTAATTATAGATATTTTCACTATAATTTTAGAGGAAATACCACACAATTACATAAACACTGAATATAATATTTTTTAATTTGCATAGTATGTGGTTAGATCTATACTCTAAAATAAACCAGAGCCATAATTACATATGCTTTTGAAGTTAATACCTAATCTTTTCACCAAATACAACTGCCTATTATTTTATTTGTAAATACGTTAGCATATCAACACTTCTGAGCCACTAATATGCGGGAACTTCTTGAGAATAATTATTTATATTTCCTTGCCCTTTTGAAAATATCTACATAATTTCACCTGCTTAATATTTTAGAATAACATAACTAGCAACATTGTTTTAAATTCCATGTTTTAAAATTGTATCTAAAGTTCTCTGTGGAATCTACTGGTTACTATTTGGAATCTATCAGTTTTTATTTCAAGAATTTTCCTTCCCACTTTTAAACTGAATTTATATGTTTATGCTACTTCACAATTTTATGTACACTGAAGTACTTTTTGGTTCAGTGTCCATTGCTATGTAATTTTACATGCTTTTTCTATAATGTAATTTTTATAACTGCCAGATCAAAGAATTGATTTACTTACCTTAATCTTCTACAATATGCCTTGGGTCTTTGTTAGAAAAAGGAATATTTTTTGCCTAAATAAAAGATTTTGAGGGATTAATTAGTGCATTTAATTTTTAAAAACTTAATTCTCTTAATCAATTTTCATTGATCGTCTACTCTATGATCAAGGCAGAGGAATTTACGCATGAGTTGGCATGAACTCTGCCTTCAGAGAATTTACAAATTCTGCGAGATAAGACATGTGCACTATCAACTAGGATTAAAAACAAGATAGAAAAGTTTTATAACCAAGAAATGAGCAAATTCAGAAAAAATGAAAATGCAGAAAGGTTAACAGATAGACAAGAAACAAAGGGGTTTAGTCTTCTTCCACCTTCTAACTAATCATCACGCCTGGCAAAGTGCTTCCTGGCTTCCATTTCACTGAGGAAACCAAAGCAATCAGAAGCGAACTTTCATTAAATACCACCACCCCCACCCCCTGCACCCGTGCCATCAACTCAGCTTATCACAGGTGACTATGAGGGACCTGTATCTCAATCCAAGGTCAATCCCTCCATTTTCTCCCTAGATCCCATTCCCTCTTTCCTTACAAGATCTTTTTTTCCAGCTGTATCCCCTCTGCCTCCTGCATCATTAAGTTTTCTCTCTCTTTGGATCATACTCATCAGCATACAAACATGTATAATTTCTTTTATATATTTAAAAAGGTAAAACCTCTTGACCTCATTTTCCTCCCTTTTTTCACTTTATAAAACTCCTTGAAAGAATTCTCTATTTACCATCGCCAAAAGAATTCTGAATATACTCTCAGTCAGATTTTTTTCCCTTCACAACCCAGAAAAAACAATTTTTTGTCACTAAAAGTATCAATAAGGATGCATACCTTCTCCATCCTCATCTTCATCATCCTTCACCTGTTAGCAACAACAGACACAGTTGATCACTCCTATTTGAAACCCTTGCCTTGTTTTGGCTTACTGTATACCACACTCGACTGGTTTCCCTCCTAACTTTTTATCCTCTCCTTGGTGTATTTATCTGTACCTTGAGTGCCAGGTCTCAATCCTTGGGTCAGTTGTCATTGCTGTCCATGCTCACTTCTTTGATGATCTCATCCAATCACATAACTTGAAAGACGGTCTTTAGGTTGATAACTCCAGCCTGTGACCCTGCCCTCATCATCCAACTGTCCACTTAATAGGATTGCCAGGTTTATCAAATAAAAACATAAGACATCTAGTAAAATAAGAATTTCATAAAAATGTAAAAAGGTAAACCTCTTGACCTCATTGGACTCTGCCTTTAGAGAATTTACAGGTAAGACCCAACAGACTGAGATGATAAATGTGATTTGAGGAATTTATACTAACAGAGAATAATTGTTAGTATAAATATGTAACATGAAATATTTGTTTTGTACTTATCTAAAAATAGTTTTTGTTTTTATGTGAAATTTTAATTTAACTGGGTGTCCTGTATTTTATGACACCCCTACCACCCAATATCTCCGTATCTCCACTTTGATACCAAGAGGAATCTCAAATATAAAATATCCAAAACCTAGCTTCTGACATTTCCTCCCACACCAGTTCATTGTGCAGTGTTGCTCATCTCAGAGAAAGGCAGCCATGAAGTTTTTCAAACCAAAAACATTGTGGCCATTTTTGACTATGTCTTTTCCTCAGATCACATTTATCATCACAGTGTGTTGGGTCTAACCTCAAATACTGCATATTCAGAATCTGACTTTTTTCTCGTGGCCTCGATGCCACCACCATCTCTTGCCTCCTAATAGGGATCCCTGCTTCTGCCTATATCCCCCTTCAGTCTGTCCTCAAAATAGCCACCTGAATATATAAATGGATGGATAGGATTGGTGTCTATATAAAGTAGGCAATTGTTTTAAAAGATAACACCAACCTTGGATGAAAACCTTTACAATTGAAGAAATGCTGGCTTGAATCCTCTCCAGATTGTCTTAAATAACTTTTTTATAAGTAAAACTCTGCTGCTCACTAAATATTTTTCTTCCACCTTAATGTAGCCCATATTTGCATCTCTGGTGTTCTGTCATACTGCAGGGAAAATGCTGAAATGTCCTGGCAGTAGTGCTAAAGGCTGAATTCTTAAGAAGATTGGAGAAATATTAAAAAAATAATAATAATTTAAATGGCTGATTTTTTTCTCCTGTTTTCTAAAAAATAACCATAAATGACATTTATTGTCCATTTACCATGTGCCAGATCCTGTTCTACATATTTCATATGAGTGTGTACTACTCTATCCCCATTCACACATGAAGAACAGAAAGGTTAAGTGCCTCGCCTGGGGCCAGCAGTATAGCACTGGTGTTCAGCACACTACATGTAACACAAGCAGATCAGAAGCTCCTTCACCTGAGTTATATAGAATCTTCTGGAAGCTAGAGGCACAGTGAACATGTCCATGTTTTAGTTATTTGGAAGTGGTATTTTTTTAAAGTCCAGCTTTAGCATGGCTTCTTCTTTATATCCTTAGTTACAGGACTTCTGTTCAGCTGGTTTTCAGGTGGTTCTTAAGGGTGGCCGGTCTGTAATTTAGTTGTCCTTTTGCTGGGTCATGGAGGAGGTGAGCACAGTGTTTACTTACTGCACTATCTTGACCTTGACCAGAAATCTTGACCTTGACCAGTTCCTATTCCTCTTAAACACTGCCTTTGCAGTAGTTTACTTCTGACCTGATGTCATCAGAAAAAAAAAAAAGATGTCAATAACCCTGAAAATATAAATTGGCTATTGAAATGCATATACTGATACATACACACATACATTCTCAGAGTTTAAAATGGCTGCTATGTTAACATCTACAGTCCCAACCTGCAGAGATATGCTTGGAAGATTAGAACTTAGTAATTACGCTTTTCTGTGACTCCTTGAAATTATGTTGGTTAAACAATGCAACTGTACTCTGAAACCCCACGGTTATTACTGATGAGCTAAATACCATGGCTTAGTATTATTAGGGGGTCTCTCATGTGGTGCTTAGGAGGATTAGGCAACTGTCCTGTGTCTCTTTTGGAATCCCACAGACCCAAGGGGAAGAGGTTGGCAGGAGCCCATGATGGAATGCATCCAGAGGGGCACTGCATTCCTCACATCCTTTCCTGGCCACACAGGGGGAACTTTCCCTGCCTGAACAAAGACGTTAAGTAAGAGTTCTGATCAGCAATGATGAGTCAGCAATTCTGAAGTTTCATCCTGACTGTGCTGATCATCTGGCCGTAGGAAATTTCATCTTTACTTGGGGCCCCAAGATTTCTCAACAAGAGTAGCTCACAGAGTTATTTATGGATCATGTCACACGGTGACAACAGCGTACAGTGGCTGTGGTCATGAGGGCTTTTGGCCTCACTCTCAGACAGGCTTTGTTTATTTTTAATGAAGGAAACTAGATTAAATAAAGCCAGTTCCCTTGGATGTAATTTCACCCAAGAGGGAGAAGAGAGAAAGTATTGTATATTTGATGTCAAAACATCATGTTGATCCACTTAAAAGACAGAAATAGCCAAATTAATTTTTTGTGCTTCATAATAGCAAAACAAGTGATTAGCAGAGTGGTTTTTGTTCACTTTTCAATTGATTGAGCAATGTATATTCTTCTGTGAAGAAAGCAGAGGACAACCATTAGATTGACAAGACTTAATTAACTGTAGTTGACTTTTTAACTAAACCGAAGACATGCCTTATTTTTTTTTCACCTTAAAGTAAAACCAATACGTAGTTGATAAATGAAATCATCAAAAGTCAGGGATTGATCCCACATTTGTTTCTAGTAAAATAAGTTTTGGCATTATCCATGAGGAGATTGGAAAATCCAAATAATACTAAACAAATCAGCATATTTAGAAAGATATCCTTGCCACATCACAACGCTGTCTATTGCACTGGTCAGTTGCTCACCATTCAGCACTGTTGGTGTTTAGAGAGAAATGTTTGCTGCCCTGACCAAACCCACTGAAGAACCCATAAGGCAAAGTGCTTGCAAAGGTTATTGAATGTTTCCTATAGCCAAATGAACCCTACTCTAGCCAGTGTTTCACTCATTTCAGAGTTTATGCTGATAGACACCGTGTAAGAGCACTAAGTGGTAGCAAAATGTGTCATCTGTAATGAAATGAAAGTGCATTCTGACATGAGAATTTTTTAAGAAGTATGACTATATTAAAAATATGCCCAACATTTTTTAAAATATGTTTTTATTGATTTCAGAGAGGAAGGGAGAGAGAGACAGAGAGAGAAACATTGGTGATAAGAATCATTGGTTGGCTGCCTCCTGCATGCCCCACACTGGGGATCAAGCCCACAACCCAGTGCCTCTGCCTGGGAATTGAACCATTTGGTTCATAGGTCAATGCTCAACCACTGAGCCATGCCAGCTGGGCTCATAAACTCTTTAATACTTCTCCCTTCAAGCAGAGGAACTCAGTCTCCCTTCCCTTAAGACTGGACTGTAAATACTGACATGCTTCTAACAAGTAGAATATTGCAGAAGTGATAGTGTGGAACTTTCAAGAATGGGAGGTAACAGGCATTGTGGTTTCCTTTCTAGGATTATCTACTCTGGAGGAAATTGACTATTCTGAGACATACCCAACTGAAACCAAGGCATTGAGGTATGTCATAATATTTTAAAAATTGATATATTTTTTACTGTCATTCTATGATGCCAGAGAAATGAAACCTAAATTGACAGGTCATATGCTCTAGAAGACATACACAGGGATGCTTGTTACAGTAATGTTTAAAGTAGAAAAGAAAAAGAAAATGTCTAAATGTCCATCTGGTCACCTGGTAATGATCTTATGGCGAAAGATCACTGTCATCAGTTATGGGTGATGGATGGAAGAAAAGCAAGTTTGGCACCTACCAGGAGACTTGATAGAAGATCATTGAAGTAATTTAGACAAAAATAATAATGACAGGTAGTATTTTGGGGTGCTTACCACATGCTATCTGATGGTTCAAGAATTTAACATAACTCATTTAATCTTCACAGCTCAATGTAGTAGATATCATTGAGGCTGAGGGACCTCCTGAGACCATACCTTAGTAGTAAAAATAGGTCTCAAACCAGACAGCCCAAGTTCAGAATGATTTAACTATGATTTACTCTGCTACATGCAATATGTTCTCAGCAACCATAAAAATGGAGAAAGCATGAAGAATTTTCACAGGAGAATTTTTCTGGGAAAAAAATCCATTTTCTTCTACCCACTTGCCATTATTTATGTTCTGTGATTCCTGAGAAAAGTTGTTGTTGCATGGGGAATAATTTATACAGAAGGAATTTTAATCATAACATTTGAGAAAGTAATGTTTTCTTGCCCCACAATCAGCTGACAAAATGAAGTTCCATCTTCATCAATACCTGCTTAGAGCAATTTGCTCTCCTAATTAGGTTTAGAAAACATTTGCAGGAAAAGTATAAGAGTTTTATAAGTATCATAAAAATGTAATAGTCTCCTATCAGCTCTAATAAGAGAAATTACACTGAGTGCTAAATTCTGAAGGCTAAAATTATAACAGTGGAATTTTTCTCTTAGTGTTTTTTTTACCTGTATATGTTTTCCTGTTAGTGTTCCTAGCCCTTAATTTACTTCTAGGTTGCTTTTTAGTTTTTCCATTATCATTTTCAGTCTACATCATAAATCTGACATTTTAATGAGATGCCAATGGTTTTAAATCAGGCAGTAAGTGTTTTAAATTATAATGGGCCTGGATTTTTTTTTTATTGCTACCATCCTTTTTTGTTCAATTGTGAGATTAAGTGTGTGCTATCTAGTAAGGTTATTAGTTCCAAAACTTATACAACTGATATCCTAATACCAAAAATATCAGAAATCATTTTGTATAAAGCAAGGCCATTGTTAATTTTGAACATAGTGAGCCTTCTCTTAATTTCTCCTTCAGTATATTTAATTTAGATCAAGCTTATTTCATTGCTTGGCTGTAAAAAGAAAATAAAAGAATCTTTTAGGTAGATTATTGGATTTATTGGTGTAAGCAAATCCACTTTGGAATAATAAAGACCTTATTAAGTCATTAAATACTGAAATATGGTATATTTGTTTTTACAATTTTACCTCATGCACTTTATGTTACATTGAAATTTTTAAAACTTCATAAACTTTCTTACCTGGAAATAACTATACTATATGGCTATAAATAGTTTTCCTTCTTTCCACAATGTCTCAAACATGTCAAACCTTAAAATCCTGTGGCACTTCTCTGTTTGTAAGCAGGAAATAATTATAACTCAAATTCATTCTCAATCCAACCTAGTCATTGAGAAAATTGAGAAACTTACTCTTCTATGAAAAATAAATGCCTAAATTTCCATGCATTCTGGAAAACCACTAAGATTGCTTCTGTATAATCAGTTGGAAGAAAGGGCAAACCTTAATGACAGAAAGATATTAGTTCAAGTCTCACCTCCGCCCCTTATTCTGTGAACTTAGAAAAGTCTTCTTTTACCTTTTAAACTTTTGTTAAGCGAAATTTCCTTGACTGTATTTGTAAGTATGGGATAAAAGTAGTACCTACCTTGGAGATTTGTAATGATAAATAAATAAAATCAAGTGCTTAGTGTGGTGCCTAGAATACACTGAGAGACCCATAAATGGCAGATATCATTATCTTCCCTATATCTTTTATCTCATCCTTCATGATATCCTGGGGTTCAGTTTTCCATGCATGCATGGTGAGATAGAGAGGAATATTGTCTCTCCAAATGGAAACACTTTACTTGAATGTCCCAGGCAGCCGTATGCTAAGCAAATAGTGTGTAAATTCTTGATTTCTAGGCACCGTCACTCTAAGACAGTGGTTCTCAACCTTCCTAATGCCGCAACCATTTAATACAGTTCCTCATGTTGTGGTGACCTCCAATTTCATTGTTACAAATTGAACATAATTAAAGCATAGTGATTAATCACAAAAACAATATGTAATTATATATGTCTTTTCTGATGTTCTTAGACGACCCCTATGAAAGGGTCGTTCGACCCCCAAAGGGGTCGCGACCCACAGGTTGAGAACCGCTGCTCTAAGACAACATGACTAGCATATCAATATAACACATTATTTAATATGCAGACATTGCACAGTGTATGTCACATCATAAGTTAACCCTACTTACAGAAGTAAAAAAAGATTATAAGAGAACACTGTGAATGTTTATATGCCATCCAATGAGATAATCTAGATGAAATGGACAAATATCTAGCAATATGAATTATCAAATTGTCCCAAGAAGAAATATACAGCCAGTAATGAGATTGACTTAGTAATGTGGCCTATTGTGTCTGGTTTATTTCATATATTGTATCATTTCATTTATATAAAATATCCAGAATAGGCAAATTCATAGAGACAGGAAGCAGATTGGTGGTTGCCAGGGGCAAGGGGAGGGGAGTCTAGAGTGACTGCTTGATGGGTATGGACTTCCTTTGGGAGTGATAAAAAGGCTTTGGAATTAGATAGAGGTAGTGATTGTACAACATTGTAAATGTGCTAAAACCCACTGAATTGTGCACTTTAAAATGATTAAATTTATATTATGTAAATGTTGCCTGAATTATTTTAAAAGTAAAAAAAAAAATTGACCTTGCTCCTAAATAGCTACAACATCTGATATAATATAATAACAAAACAAAACAAAACTGTGAATAGGAGCACCCTCCACTTATCAAAGCAAAGTCTAGTCACTACAACCAGGTGCAGGATCATTTCATTTCTAGACTCTTCCTCAGGTTTCTGGGCTCTGAGTCAGGCAGAACAGCCCTAAACTCCCTTGAGTTAGGCACCTCTCCCAGAGTCCCCATTTTTCCCCGTTGCGTGTGTCATCCTAATTCCCATCACCATCAATCCCCACCACAAAAGAGTTCAGAGACATACCTGACTGTTTCATTCTGGCCTCTGCACTGTGAGCCTCTAGCCCTAAAACCGAAGCCTGGTGACAATAAGCCACTCTGGGCTACCTTCACACACATCCATCAGTCACACACCCCCTCCCCCACAGCCCAGGATTCCCCTCACAGTCTAGCCAGATAAGCTTAAATATCCTTTTATTCCTAAAGCCAAACTTACTCAACTAGATTATGTGGCTTTATGGCTCCACTCCCAAGCGTTAATTCTTTTTGAGACTAAATATATTCAATAGTATTATTTAAAGCCTGCTTGGCTTAAGTTAATTTCTTATCCTCTTCTAGGAGTTTCTGGCCTTGGGCTTTAATTAATCTATGCTAAGAATGTTAAACCCCGTCTTTGCCATCCTCTCTTATTTAATAAGCTTAAAAAATGCTAACACAGCTACTCCAGTCCGTAGCACTATGTCTGTGGCCAAATATTTGGTTTGTAAGAAGGAAGGGGAAAGGGCTGCATAAAGGCAGGGCATGGTTTTGAACTTCATTAAGGAAGTTACTAAAATGTGACATTGGAAAGATTTATAAAATTTTTGGTTCAGAAACATTGGGCCAATATTTTGCAACGTGAGTTAGCAGAAAGGGCTAGGCATCTTTCAGTCACCAAGTAGTAGATATCTCCACTCTCACGGAGGCCTTTAGATTGGAGAGGGTCCTGGAGGTCTAGGGAAATAGATAAAGTCAAACCCTATAATGGGATCCCTTTTACGTTTTCCATTTCACTTTCTCAGCACTTTGACCCTATCTAAGCCCATTTAAACATGCAGTTCCTAGGACTCAGACTCTTCCAAATGGCAGCTGCTTCTATGTTAATAACTAGCATTTATATGATTACAAGGTAATTTCACATGTATTGTCTCATTTGCTAGAGTAGAAAATATGTCATCACCCTCACTTTAGAGATGGGCAGCCTTAAAATCAAAGCATTGAAATAATAAATTGATCAGCCACAGACCTGAAAGCCAAACCCAGACCCTCTGATCCCTGGCCTCTCAACTCAGTATGCTGTTTCTCAAATGGCATGTTATACCTGATTGTCCCCAGTATCTGTTCATCTCGATTATTCATGTCTATTTTTTTTCTAGAAGGACTTTAGGTACATACAAATGGATATGATAATTTTTAATTCCATCAGACAATCTTTTATTAATTAGCTAATGCACAGAAAACATTGCATAAGATATGTTGAAAGATTAAAGCCAAAACAAATGAATACAATGTTAAAAGGAATCTAGTGAGTGATAAGATGTACACAAATGGTTAAAATATACATTAAAAGTGTTTTCTAGATGATCCCTAAAATATAACTCATGTGGGGCACTTAGTAAGCCTATAGAGCCCTGTAGGCCTCCCCTGAAGATTCTGGTTCAGTAGTGATATGTAATTAAGTATTCCATGAGAATTCAAGGTAATTCTTATGATGGGGAACACTGCGTTACAGAATGGTAATAACAAGAAAACACTGAAATACTGTGGCACCTCAAAGAACATAGCGTTTACCTCCACTTGTGGAAAATCTGCAAATACCACATGTAGGAAGTGATACGTAGGGCGTAATAGCTAGATAAGATTTCAATAACAGAAGAAATTCAAAGGCAGACACAAAAATCTCATGAACACATACGGTACATTTCAGAATGGAAATTATTTCCACATAACTGATGTCTGCAACATGGGTGAGGAAGATGAGGCCATATTGGGAGGGGTCTTTGATTACTTATGCTAGAGAATTTTAAGTTAACTCAGTGTGTAATGAGAAACACAATGAGTTTGTTTTTGTAGAAGCTGAGCCAATTGCTTGTCTAAAATTCTCCACGCTATTTTTTACTGTCTCCAAAGTGAGCTAACAGTGATCACTTATTTTCATCACTTAAGCCAAAAGTAATGATTTTTTTAAGAAAGAAAAACAGTTTATGTACTTTGCTGTGCAAGTGAACAGATCATTTGTATAAATGCAAGGTTATACCTGGTATGTGTAAATATAATAGAATAGAGGCCCAGTGCACAAATTCGTGCACAGGTGGGGTCCAGCTGGCCAGCCCCGATTGGGGCTGATCAGGGCCAAGCAGGCTGGGGGGAGGGGCTGTGGGAAGTTGGCTGCCGGCCCCACCCCCAATCTGGGGGGAGCGGGGGGCGCGATCGGGGCCTGCAGTGTGTGTCAAAGAAATCAGTTGTTCCGGTCGTTCTGGTCGTTCCAGTCATTCCAGTCATTCCAGTTGCTTGGCTTTTATATTTACATATATAGATAGTTATTATAAATCTTTATAAATTTATAAATCTTCCCTGGTAGACTGAAGCTAAAGTTATCACTCTCATCTTTGCTCACTAGTTTCTTATTATAAGGCAGGTTTCCGAGTAACGTCATTTTGCTCAACGTCATTTCATTCAACATCATTTTGGTGTACTATTGATGAGATGCCGTAGGAACTTAGTCTTTTTTATATCAATTAGCTTATGGTCAAATTGGTTTCCTTATGTCATTTTGCCTAAAGTCACAGAACCTATCAACAGCATTAAATAAGGACTTTCTGTACATCTATTTTATTTCCCTTTCATATCCTAGTGCAATTATTTCTTTAGCATCCAGCTAAAAAGTCCTATACAGCTACTTTTTTAAGTGAAGTATTTTAGATTCCGGGTTTATTTTTCCCATATGGTTGGGTCTAAGGAAACCCGATAATGGGAAAAATATTCTAACATGCAAAATAATTATGCACATATTTATCAATTGCCTGGTCTACACTAAGTGCTAAGGTTAGCAAGGCAGGATCCTACCAATTAGGGAGACAGGGGTACTAACAAGTGACTTGCTACAGTGCTGTGATTGATGGAAGTTATGGTGAAGAGGTAAAGAATGGCATATTCAGTTTTATATGATATGGGGAATTTGGGTATGAAAATAAATGAATGAAAAGAGCAAACGAGATAAGGAAAACTTCATAGGACCGAGTCTTTGAAGATGATTGTGTATTTAGAGGCAGGAAAGAGGAAATCAGACAATTCAGCCTAAGAGAAGGAATAGAATATTGACATTTTATGAGACAGCAGTAGTTAGTTTGCTCACATTTTGAAGATGCTTAAACTGAAGCCTACTGATATTATCTAGCTTTCTTTCCATTACAAAATTATTTTAGTTTGTAGAACTCAGTTGATGATACTCTGCTCTCAGCTTCAATCTTGAATTTGGCCAGTAGCAATGGGGGAGGAGAAGATGGGATGGATTCAAGCAATATGCAGTGACCTCATCCACCAAAGATGGAGTGCCTACCTTGTGTCAGTTACTGTCTGGTGTTGAGGGTACAGGAGTGACAGTGACACGCAAAGTCCCTGCCCTCTTGGAGTTTACATTCTGCTAGAAATAAAGAAGACAAAATCCATATACCTTGACCAACTCATGAGGGCAGTGAGAAAGAATGGAATAGGTCTAAAATGTATAGGTCCAGCACACTCAGGAAACACTCATTCATTCCCTAAACACTGTGGAGTCCCTAAGTGTGACAAGCATAGTGAAGGGCATAGTCCTGGTCTGTTGAAGATACAAAGATACGGAGAATACAGACGAGCTAATTTTGAGCAGCAGAACTTAGGAGAATTATTAAGCATTAGTGAACACATAACCTTTGCTTCTACTTACCCAGGGACATTCAAAACAGATTTGCCTTATTACACAAATCATGACCTGCAGCTACTTACTCAGGAGAAAATTTGCTGATCCTTTTTTAATACTCACACTGGTCCCCCAAAGTAAATTATGCATTTATAAGCATTTAAAAGTATTTATATTTTTAAGCCAGACCATTTGAAATAATCTCTAAATGCAGTGAGATATATCAAGCCATTTTTGCTTAGGGAGTTTATAGGCAAAACAGATACTTTATTATATATAATGAGAAAAATCATTAGAAATTTAATGTTTCAGATCCCAATTAAACAGCAAAGAAAGACGGGAACATTAACATTTGTGATGGACATGCACCAACAATAATAATAAGCTATAAATTTCCACAATGTGTTCCTTGTTTTAAGCAACAATGTAGTTTGACCAAAGCTGTGTGTTAGGAAGTTTCACCTGATATAGCATGGATGAAATGAGGAGAGAGAAGACCTGGAGGGACTGCTTAGGGGGCTACTGGCAAATTCTAGGTGAGTATCAAGCACTCTATCAGGCTATTGAATACCCTTGATTATAGGATGGCAGGGGGAAAGGAAGGATGTGAGTCCTTGTAGCAATTAAGGCAAAAGCTTCCGTACTGATATGATGTGAAGAGACAGGAAAGAAGGCTCCATTATGACTCTAGGGCAACGGTTCTCAACCTGTGGGTCGCGACCCCTTTGGGGGTCAAATGACCCTTTCACAGGGGTTGCCTAAGACCATCGGAAAACACATATATAATTACATATTGTTTTTGTGATTAATCACTATGCTTTAATTATGTTCAATTTGTAACAATGAAATTGGGGGTCACCACAACCTGAGGAACTGTGTTAAAGGGTCGCGGCATTAGGAAGGTTGAGAACCACTGCTCTAGGGTCTGAGGTCTGAGCAACTGAAAGAAAACTAGGGGTGTCATTTACATAAGCCAAGAAAAGAGCTGACTTTAGGAAAGGATGATCAGTTCTATTTCGACTTCGAAATATGACAGCAAGTGATTGTGGGTAATGTTTTGATTCATTGAGCCACACAGACGGCTATTGCTTATACAATAGCCTAACTAAAAATATCAGTAGCACCTTCTGTTGGGAACAAGGGAATGTTACGATGGTATTTGATCAGCATATCCAGTGACACATGAATTCTAACCCCAGACAGCCACACTTCCCCCCAAGAACCCTGTGAGAGGGATGTGGGCAGAGCATGATAGTAGGGAAAGGAACATGGACTGGGATATTGGCTCCAGAGTTAAACTTTAAGCCCATGCAGAGCTTGACTAGATTGTGGAGAGCCCTAAAGATTGCTTTTGCCTCCCTAGCCGGTTTGACTCAGTGGATAGAGCATCAGCCTGCGGACTGAAGGATCCCAGGTTCTATTCTGGTCAAGGGCACATGCCGGAATTGCAGGCTCAATCCCCAGTAGGGGGCGTGCAGGAAACTGATCAATGATTCTCTCTCATCATTGATGTTTCCATCTTTCTCTCCTCCTTTCCTCTCTGAAATCAATAAAAATATGTATTTTTTTAAAAAAAGATTGCTTTTGCCTACGTGACCTACTTTTTCCTAAACTCTCCTGGATTAGAGCTAGGGAACAGTGGTGGTAAAAGGGTGTGACTGTGTATGTGTTTGAATATCAAGAGGAATCCAGGAATCTTTGCCTCCAGTTTTGTTTTTTTTTTTTATTAAATTTATTGGGGTGACATTGGATAATAAGATTATATAGGTTTCAAGTGCACATTTCTATAATATGTGATCTGTGTGTTGCATTTTAATTGCCTCCAGGTTAATGAAAGATGGTAACAGTCATATTTAGCATATAACTCAATTTTCTAAATACCATACAGGAATGGATTCTTTCATTCTTACAGCAACTACCAGTATGTATTACCATCCCCATTTTACAAAGAAGAAAACTAAGGCAACTTAACCAAAGTTGTACAATTAGTAAGTGGTGGGATCAAGATTCCAACCCAAGCAGTCTGACTGTAACACTGCTTCTTTGTAGAAGCTTTTAAAATCAATTTCAAATTAAATGACTAGCCAGTGCTCTCTATCCCCTCCCTAAGGCCGAATGATAAATCCCTCTCCTCTGTAAGACAGACTGACTGACTGTGGGACACAGACAGAGTGATCATGACTAACAAGCCACTCTGTGAAACCACAAACTTTCACTTACAACACAAATTATGTGCTTGCCAGAGTCAGTTGTATTTGTCCCCAATCTACTTTATTTTTGCCAATTGAACTTGTGTTTGTAATTAAATAGTGTAATTAAATATTACATTAACTAGTAAAATGTGGTTATAAAAAGGAAGATAAATTAGCAAAAGTAAAAAGAACTGATTACATAAAATGTTACTTTTTAAAATTAATGCAGAAACATCATTTTAAAAATATTCTTGTTGATTCGGGTATGGGCGAGTCAATTTTTTAAAACTGTAAGTGTTTAGCATCATTTTGCATTCAGACCACTTTGAAAATATAGTTAAGTAATAATTCTGTTTTACAAAGTTGACACTGGAATTTATATATGGTAAAATATAAATTTAGTTTTTATAAGAAAAACTGTAAGTTCTAGTCAGGAATAGATCATCAAAAAAATCTTTTTTTCTACATCAAAATATTGGTGAATAAACATATAATTATGTTTTAAATTACTAGTAAAAGAAAAAAATTATTGTATGATTACATATCACCTTATTATGTACCTTCTAAACTCTTACAACTAATAGAAAAATCACCATTCCTGTGTCTATTAGGTAAGAAGTTTTCTACTAACTGTTCAAAAAGAGACATCCTCACAGCAGGTATACTCAGGTTTTCATTGAACTCTCCACTCTCAGGAAAATGATTTCATACAATGGTTTCAAGTTGAATAGCTCATATTAACACTTTAGCCCCTTGAGGGATGAACATGTTTAGAATATTGGTGGAAAGGGGAGGGTACCTGAGAATTTCTTTTAGCCACTATAAATGCCCATTTCTTTTCAAATGGGTGAGAGCCCTGTCTCTAACTCAAGAAATCCCTTGCTCTAACTTCATGGAAACAAAGTAGTTATTTAAATGCCTTTCAGATGGCAATAAAAATGTAAACTTAATGAGAAAAGGATAATAATCCTAGTTTCATGAGGACTGATACTATTTGTCAAGTTTAACTTTGTAAAAATGCTGGTGCCTTCAGAGGAAATATTTTATATGGTTAAAATAATGAATTACCCGCACATCTGAGCACCGTAGCAAAGACTGGGCTTAAGAGAGAGGATTGTTTGAAATAGAACAAGTCCTATCTTTTCCTTGATTTTTGAATTTGGTTTCTTGCCATCTGTCAATTACAGGACTAAAACATGGGTAAAATGTATACATATCCAATTTTCATCCACTCTATATGCAATTTTATTAGAATAAGAGAATAAAATAAATGCCAACCGAAGAAATCAGGATTTGAGGGCAGTAAGCCAAACATGGCTGCCCATGTGGTTAAGTGGCTTCTGTGTGATGTATCTGTTATACACGGACTTTCCGATTTTGTGGTGGAAACTCCATGATGCTTGGAAGAGAATGTGGCTTCATGATTTCCTTTTCCATCCCAACTTTACTGCTTTAGCTACATGGAATGGAATTTCCTCATTTTTTTCTCATCATTATTTAGCTTCCGTAATGTTAAGGATAAGTAGATGGCACGTTTCAACTTTCTTCATAAAATCAGATATCCAGGGAAAAAAAATCAAACTAAATAAGGAAGTCAGCATAGTCAATTTTTATAAGCCACGTTTTCAGAAACATCACCCATATATTTTTAAGTCACTTACCTGTGCCACTGGCTATGGTATTGTAGCATGGACAAGATCCCAATATACATATGCTGAGTATTTGGAATGGTATTAATACGTTGACACCTCTGTGGAATATCTGAGTTAGTTAATTTCTGTTTCTCCATGTAAGAAAGGGTTTTTAATCTGTTTTGAGCCCTTCTGCAGCTACTATTGGGATTAATAAGAAATACTGAGATCAACTCCTTGTTGTCAAAGGATGTGAGGGACAGAAGTTCATCAGTACCCCTTTTAAATTTATTTTAGCCATTACTTTTCATTCTCTTTCCCACTCTCACTGCTCTGTCATTGTCATCAAACCATTGGCCAAACACAATTCCCTGCACAGTAAAAAGGGAGAAGCTGTGTGATTTGCTGCAAATCTCTCCAAGATCTTGAATAACTTCAACTGGAGGTGCAATAAGACACTATCCATATGACAGAAGGAGCTACCAGTATGTAGGGGGAAACAATTAAGTTTATTGCAGCCTCCATGATCTGGCTGCCTATGTTTCTAGGCCCTTTGAAGAATGTACTGCTTCCAATAAATTTAAAGCAATTGAATTGTGACCTCCGTCACATTTTCCAGTAGAACAGATTGAAAACCAGGGAATAATCAGCAAAGTTGTTTGTAAAAAGCAGAGGACAAACTCCTGCAAACCTCACACAACATCCTCTGCTTACTGTGCCCCTTCGTGTTTATTTTCAGTCTATAGTTTGATTGGATTAAACTTTCTCTATTGAGACTTCAGCAGGAACTACTGACATAAAGAAAAGTGGGGAAGTATAAACTTAATTTGAAGTTTGGAGCAAATATCAAAAGAAGGAATTTGTTGCAAGACAGAGTTTTTTCTATTTTTGTCTTGATAATATGCTTTTGGGGACTTTACAGTATTTTTCCTTATATGCTCCATTCATAAATATCAATTAGGTTTCATTCACAGGAATGTTGGAATAATAAAGGGCTTAGAATGAAAGGCACTCAATATGGAAGTCCTTTCGGTCTTTACCTGCACTGCCTCTATCAACAATGTAAAGAATGTCTAGAATGTTTTTCTGTGTGGCCTAGTCACTCTGGCTCTGTTGTAATGTTTCCGTAGAAAACAAAGAATTACCAAACGACAGCAACCCATAACAGAAACTAAAGACTGCACATCAAGGTATTACCCTCCCAAAGAGTGTATTCTCAAATAGATTATCACATTTGAACTTAGCACGAACAGGTGGGTGCAAAGAACTTGGAAGAAATCTAGTTTTTTTCTTTATAGCTGCCACTCATGGACAAAGAGGTTTATTCTCTTCTAAGCAGTAGTCTTATATTTTAATTATCAAAGTTATAAACCCTTTTAGAGTCACACTAAGCTGATGCTTACTCTGCTAAAAATAGGTGAGGAGCCCAGTCTGTGTGTCCCAATGGTTGAGCATCAATCCATGAACCAGGTCATGGTTTGATTTCAGGTCAGGGCACATGCCCGAATTGTGGGCTCGATCCCCAGTGCAGGAGGCAGCCAATTAATGATTCTCTCTTAATATTGATGTTTCTATCTCTATCTCTCTCTCCCTTCCCCTTCCTCTCTCTGAAATTAATAAAAACGAATCTTAAAAAACAATAGGTAAGGAAACCATCAGATCATTTTGTGAGAAATCAGAAAAAAAATAAAAACACTAAAGTAGTTAAAATTTAAAAGTCTAAAAAAGGAGCCTGAACTAATATAACTTAACAACAACAAAAAACAAATAATCTGATTTTAAGAATGGGCATAAAACGTTTTCCAAAGAGGACATCCAAATGTCCAACAAGCACACAAAAAGATCTAATCTTTAGAGAGATGCAAATCAAAACCACAACAAGATACCACCTCACCTATTAGAGTAGCTATCATCAAAGAGACAAGAGACAACAGGTGCTAGTGAAGATGTAGTGAAACCAGAAACCCTTAGACATTGTTTATGGCAGTGGTCGGCAAACTGCGGCCCCTTGAGTGTGGCTCTTCCACAAAATACCACGTGCGGGCGCGCACGTACAGTGCAATTGAAACTTCGTGGCCACACTCAAGGGGCCAAAGAGCTGCATGTGGCTTGCGAGCCGCAGTTTGCTGACCACTCGTTTATGGGAATGTAAATTACTCCAATACATGGAAAATAAAATGGAAGTTTCTCAAAATATTAAAATTTTATTTATAAGACAATCCATCAATTCCACTTCTGGATATATACCCAAAAGAAAAATGAAAACGAGATTTTGACAAGGTATATACACACCCATGTTTATTGCAGCATTGTTTACCACAGCCAAGATATGGAAACATCCCAAATGCTCATCTATAGATGAATGGATAAAGATGTAGTGTATATACACAATGAAATGTGATTCAGTCATGAGAGAGGAAGTATCTTGCCATTTGAGACAACAATGAGAATATTAAGCTAAGTGAAATAAATCAGAAAAAGAAAAGTACTGTGAAATAAAAATAAAAAGTAAAAATTTAGAGAGTAAAATAGTGGTTGCCAGGGGATGGAGGAGGGGGATAAGATGATGGTGTTTAAGTAAGGATACAAACTTATAATGCGTAGGTAAGCCATAGAGATCTAATGCACAGTGTAATGAATATAGTCAATAATGCTGCACTGTAATGAACTAATGTGATAAATATTACTTCAGCAGCAATTATATTACAATATATAAATGTATCAAAGTAATATGCTGTTCACCTTAAATGTACAAATTGTACTGTCAAATTTATCAAATAAAAAGGAACTCCCACACTAAAGCTAAATAAGAATAAAATGCAACTTTCTCCACACTAATGTATATTTATCCTGAAGAAATATTATAGAGACTAATAATTGAATCATTATTTAAAATGGAATAATAGAATATTCAACAAAAGTTAGTGTGAACCATGGAGAGAAACAAGAAAATATTTTTTGTAGGGAGTGTAAGAAGCTTACAGATATTCTAATCCCATGATTTGTCTCAGAATAGCAGCTACTTGGTCACCCACTCTACATTTATATGGGTATAAAAATGGGTTGTTTTTTCTTTCCAAGTTTCCAAACAGTGGACTGAATCACACTTTGAAATGTTCCTACTCCCAGCAAACATACTGAAGAAATCTTAATAGGTTCCCAATAAAGAAGTCAAAAAAGAAGGTTTTTGTGGTAAGGAAACAAAGTAATTATTTTAAAGAGCTACAAAATAAAGTGAAGTTCTCAGTAATTTCTGGATGGAAAATTCTTTTCCACCCATTTGGTCACATAAATATATCTACACCACAGTATTATAATATACTAAGGAGGAGAAAATTATGCATATCCTTTTAAAATATATTCATATGTTCTCACGGTATAATTTTCTGCTTTTATGAAGTTAAATAAAGGAAAATAGATTATTACTGGATTTTTCTTTCTTTAATGTTGGCCAAATAATGAGCTTGACAAGTACTGGGACTATCAATACAGTCTTTTTCCATCTCTCCAAGTAGAATCTTACATATCAAAATGGAATTTCCCCTGATAATTTATTTTTTTTCTTTAAGGCTTCTGGGAATTTGTTTCTTATTTATGTATTTTTTATTAACATATAAGCAAATGTCAATTAAAATTTTATTTTGGGGATCCATATTCTAAAATGGTATTCATAGAACTCATCCTGATAAAATTTTTACTTCATCTTCTTTACATTTGTCTAGAAGTGGGGTATTTAAAAGGCAAAAAGGACATTACTGAGACATAATAGAATGGGGACTTGGTATTTTGTAAACTGAAGACAGAGAAAGAAATCAGTGTAGAGGACAGGATTATCTTTAAATGAATGCATAAAAAGAGTTGAAAGTACAATTTTTTAAAACTTTTTGGTTGTATTTTGTTTTGGTAATGGGATAAATTTGGAATGTCAGGAATCTTTTTATTGTTTCATCAAAGTTTTAAAAGAAATAGAGAGAGAATGAGGCGTTTCTCCAAGTTGCAAAGCTCTCTTTGAAAGAATGGGGTGCAAATGGATAGTCCTTCATTTCTGTGTGACAAAAATGCAGAGGAAATACCATAGTGAGGTGTCGACATGCATTAAAATAAAAGTAAACGCATATTTAAAAGATGATACAAGTGTGTAGGCATTTTAGAATAATCTGGTTTAAAAAAATGTTTTAGAAATTCAGTTTCATGTGGAATAGAATCAATGTCTAGTCTAGACCCAATTTTTTTTATGAAAGATCAGGGCCTTTTTAAGTCAAATAAGGGAGGGCCGACTGCAAAATTTCGTTAGTGTAATATATACCCTCTCCTACTTGGAGCACAACTGTGCAATTTCTATATCTAGAATCCTACTGTCAAAAGTCACTTTTCAACATCAGTAATTCAGTGGAACTTCCTCTTTTTGTAGTTGTTTATAAGAATTTTAGATCTGATTCCAGAATTACATGACTTTCATAAAGTGAAATTGTGTGAACCAGGAAAATTCCATAAAATCTACAGCATTTAAAAAATTATCTCATTTTAACTAATAGTCAACCATCACTTGACTGAAAATATTATTTCTATATTTTTTTGAGAGAGAGAAGAAATAAAGATTCATGGCTAATAAACTGTTTTGATTTATCAACCCATTATTATTCTATGTTCCCAGCTGTATACTAGAAGCTATGGGGCAATGGCTTTCTTTCTTATGCTCCTCGCTCCCTTCCTCTCTCCCTTCTTTCCTTCCTTCCTTCTATCAGTCCTTTTTAATTTATTTATTAATTTGTCTATTTATTTACTTACTTACTTATTTATATCAACAGACTCCATTTGTAAAAATTGTATTCCAGCCCTGACTGGTTTTGCTCAGTGGGTAGAGCGTCAGCCTGCAGACTCAAGGGTCCCAGGTTTGATTCCGGTCAAGGGCATGTACCTTGGTGGCGGGCACATCCCCAGTGGGAAGTGTGCAGGAGGCAGCTGATTGATGTTTCTCATTGATGTTTCTAACTCTCTATCCTTCTCCCTTCCTCTCTGTAAAAAATCAATAAAATATATTTTTTTTTTAAAAAATTGTATTCCAATATGGGAAGCAAAACAATGAAGCAGGTTATGTATGGTGTAGTTTGGGTAGAGGCCCAGAGCCCAGTCTGCCATTGCTCCTTCCTTACTCCTATAAGCAATTGCTATGAGATATACAAGAAAATTATGTCAAAGTTCTAACACTCAGAAACCATACAGTATAGTCAAAAAAGTCAAACTAGCACATATGAAGCAATTACATGGTGCCTAACACAGAAAATGTGCTAAATTAGGCCATCTGAAATTTGGCATTTGTACAAGAGTATGCTGCTACTTCTCACCGTGTTTGCATGTTGCCCCATCCTTCATGGTAAATTTGTTTGTGCTACCTTCCATAGAAATGGGAAGCACATTTTTAAAAACTTAAGAAGGCAAATTACTAGTAGAAACTTTTAAATATTAGAGAACTGAGATGAGGCAACAATTGGGAGTTCCTAGTGATCAAAGAGGCAAACCACCAATTTCACTGGGAAAATCAATAATTGACAAAGCATTCTAACCAAAGAGAGACTTCTGTGTTAATAGTTTTAGCAGCATAGGAGGTCTGAATAACTTACCCTGAATTTTCCTCAGAAATTGAAATCTTAAATAAAAGATTAGTGGATTTATTTTAATACTAAAATAGTAATACAACATATGTAATAAAATATATTTCAAGATGCAAGATTCATTTAACATTTTAAAATCTAATATACTAAGCCACTAATAGGCTAATATAGAAAAATAGTGAATTATCTGCATAAATAAGAAAATAAAATTTAATAAAACTCAATAACAATTTCTGTTAAAATAAAATATATTAAAACCCTCTAAGTAAACTGCCTACTTATAATGAATATACAAGCATTCATTTTCCTATACTCAGCAGGATTTGGTTATAAAATATCTAGGAATAAATGTAACATCAAACTTTTACTAAGGGATATGATGGAAGATATATTTCCAAATGAAAAGTCAAAATGGTAAAGATAACTTTACTCTCCAAATGCCATATATATTGAAATTGATCCCAAACAAAATCGTACTGTAGTTAACACTGTGGCAATTTTATTAAATTTTTATCTAAAAAAATGTAAGACAGTCAGAATAATGTTGGGAAGATGTGTGAGAGTGTCGGTGGCAGCTGGAAGGGACTCCTTTTCTCCCCTGGTGTCACAGTGTACTGTGATATTTCAAGAGTCACAGAATGTGCTTGTCATGCTAAAAAATGCCAAAAGCCAAAACAGTAGAGAAAGGGAAAACACAGGAAATCTACTGGAAAAAGTACAGCTGTCCAATCAATTGAGGTAAATGATTCAACTCACTTGTAATCAAATATAGCTTACTAAATTGCCAGAGATGGATAATGGTTTTTGCCTATCAAGTTAGGAAAGGTTATTTTTAAGTTTTCATAATAATCTATTAATAAATTTACAGGGAAACTGACTTCTTCGGTTTCATGACTGAATTTAACAATCTTCCATTAACTCAGAGTTAAAACTGTTACTACATTTTTGAACAAATATCCAAATAACTGACAGAATTTTATTTTTCAGTTTATAGCTAAATGGTAAGCACTAAATAAATGGTGCATTGCATAGGTTATAAGCAAATCTGGAATTCAAACTCTCAAAGTTGGTTTTATAAGCTTTCTTTCAAAGAAATCTCTACATGAATTCAATATAAAAATTCTGACTCAAAAAACAAAAAGCCAAGATAATATTTTTTAAATGACTGCTTAGAACTCTTGATCTCTCCAGTAATGACAAGGGCAATATGTTCAGTTAAAGTGCAGGCCACATAAATTTAGGAGAAATGTAACCTTCATCCCAGTGTATGCAGGAATTTCATTAGCCATATCTATAGGGCGGGGGGATATACAAGATATTATGTTAGCATGTTTTTAATTCTGATAGTGGTAAAAATGATAAGAAATTTAAAATATTATTAGGATATTTTAAGATGTGTAAGCACTCCAAGTATATACAATTGACAGACTCTTTCTGAGAAAAGTACCTAAGGATGAGCAATATCAACAGAAAAATGAATCAGCATAGAGAAATGGAGAGGGCAGAGAACGTGATATAACGAATAGTGATGGTCATTTAAATGTAAAAAATAAATGATCGAGACTTCAGCCTACTATTATGGGACAAATAGTAGTGTTTAAAACCCATAACAAAAGAACCTGCCATACTTCTAACTTAAGGAATATAAAGAACCCATGAAATAGTGTGCTGAGTTAAAAACTATTTAGTTGAGAGTTAGTGGGACAGTTAAAGATTCTGGTTCCACAGGAGCCATTATCATGGATGAGAAAGAAGATTCCCTGCCAGAAGAAAGGGAGCAGGTTATTCAGTGAGTTTTAGAGTCAACATTCTCTTGGGAAGCTGCTCACCTTGGACTCTCAGATATCCTTGGACTCCACTCTGATTGCTAATTGCTAGGGAACCATGCAGTAGTTTTCAATTATAAATATTTGCATAGAAAACAGTATAAGGTATCATTCTACGTATTACTGTACTTTGAGACTAATTTATTGGCATCTTATGCGGAGAGTGATACATTCATACTTATGTCATGAAAACCAAAGAACCTGAAAAATAAGATAAATTGTTCCTTGAAAAAGTAAACTTTTGAGAATACTTATTTGAGTAATGATTTAGCCATCATTTTAAGTGTCCTAAAAATTTATAAATTTAATCTTTTATAAATGTTCATCCAGAGATAAACAATATGCTGTTATTGGCAGAAACATTTTATTTTCTAACCAATTAAAAATATTCAGAATAAATTAAAACTCCACCAGATTATACATATTGAAGGTTCTTGGAATTCTCAAAAATGATATCTAAATTATTAAGGTGTTGCTTGGAATAATGCCTCTTTTTTATGTCAAGTTTTATTAGAAGGTTAATTATCCAGAGGCACCTATGATATTTAATATGAGCTTATCATATATTCAAATACTTAAACTCTAAACATTAATATCCATGAGAGTAATTTCTTCTAACCAATTCCTTACCTGGGATAATACTTTCCATTTGTCAGCTATAACTCATGTCTTAACTTTAAGCAGCAGGCTCCTTAGTTTATGATAGTCATTATGTAGGAGATAATGTCCTGGAATTTCACAAGTGTATACAGAATTCAGATATTTTCACTCTCTGGCAGGAACTTGCCTCAGTTAATATTTTTAGGGAGCTCTGAAGCTGGCAGAGCTACCTTCAATTTAAGGAAATAAGTGATTGATTTCATCATGGGATGACAAATAGAACCCTAATTTATGAATTTGATAATGTATGGCTATTTGCTATTGAGGGCATGAGTAGTCACTTTTATATAATAGCTGAATAACAGCTAACAGTCAAGGACAGAAGATAGGCACTAACACAGATTCATTGGGAAGACTTTTATAGAGGAAATTTAGTGGTTCGCTCCAGATCTTCTGTCTTAATTCAAACTGTGTTATGTAAATCAGTGCGTGAAGTTGGGTCCCTGCCAAGAAATATGCCATTGAAATGTTCTCATCCTTATAGAAATTCAAGTGCATGGGCCTAATTTATAGATTTGTATAAATGAATAATCTACCAGTTCAAAGGGAAAAAAATGTTTACAATGACACTAAGCTATCATCACATGGATTATTTTTCTGAAATCAACCTTACAGTGTCTGCACATATTTCCTGGATACAGGTAATGATCAAGACTTCAGCCTAAAAAAATATTCCATTCACCCTCACCATTAGATATTTCAATGAGTTTGTGATCCTCATTGAACTATAAACATCTCTGAAGGGAGTTACATAAAAATGATGCTAATCTCAGTAACATTTCATTACTCATCCTTAGTTAAAGTGTTTCAAGTTCACTGAAAATAGATTTTGGTATTTATGAGTGAAAAGGGAAGTCTGGAATCTAGAACCAAGTAAGATTACTCTTGGTCAAAGAGGTAGGTATAGCAGGAAGACATTCACAATATTAAGGAGGGGAAATGAGAAAGAAGGTCAACAAAGAACAAAATAGATAGCATTGATCTCCAGTAGCAAACCATGTCCAATTCCTATTTGGAGCTTTTCCATGGCGAGCTCTGCCCACCAAAATCAACTTCTGGACACATCCTATATAATAAAAGGGTAATATGCAAATTGACCCTAACAGCAGAACAACTGGGAATGACTGGTCACTATGACACCCACTGACCACCAGGGGACAGACGCTCAGTACAGTCCCACAGGGGGAGTTCTGCTCAGCCACAAGCCAGGCTGCCAGCTGCCAGCACAGCGGTGGTGGCAGGAGCCTCTCCCGCCTCCTCAGCAGCACTAAGGATGTCCAACTGCAGCTTAGGCCTGCTCCCCGCTGGCATGTGGACATCCCCCGAGGGCTCCTGGGCTGCCAGAGGGATGTCTGACTGCCAGCTTAGGCCCGATCCCCCCCGGAGCTGGCCTAAGCCAGCAGGTGGACATCCCCCAAGGGGTCCCAGACTGCGAGAGGGCACAGGCCAGGCTGAGAGACACCCCCCCCCAGTGCACAAATTTTTGTGCACCAGGCCTCTAGTTTTGATATAATGATCCCAAACTTACAAATACATTACCTAAAACTGATGTATATGCCAGTACTTTAGAATCTAGAAAGCGTTTTCCCAGAGACCAGTGCTTTAAATCATAGATTTCTGGTCCAGTCCTGAAATTCTCCTTAAACGGTGTAGACACATAATATTGCTAGGTAACAAACCACTCCAAAATTTAGTGAGTAAGAACAACCTTTCTATTATTTCTCACAATTCTATGGTTAACTGGTTTTTCTGCTTCATGTGATGTTATATTGGCCCACAGTTATCTGGGGGCTGCATATGGGGGTGGAGCAGGGGTAATCCAAAACGGGCACTCACATGGTTGGCACTTGATGTTGGCTCTTGGCTGGGAGCTCAGCTGGCTAACAACCAAAGCATTTACACAGGGCCTCTCATTAGTCTTGGACTTCTTATTGTATGGCTGTTAGTTCCAAGAGGGGGCATTTCAAAAGCAAGAGTGCCAAGAGACAGAAAGAAGGAGCTGTGAGTCTGTTATGGGTTAAACCCAGAACTGGCAAAGTGTCACTTCAGTCATATTCTTTCTACCAGTCAAAGCAGTCACAGAGCTCACTGAGATTCGAGGTGGTAGAGAAATAAACTCTATCTTTTGGGAGAATGCTAACATCACATTTTATTTATTTTTTATTGTCTTATTGAATTTATTGGCATAACATTGGCTAATAAAATTGTATAGGTTTCAGGGGTACAATTCTACAATACATCATCGGTATATTGTATTGGGTGTTCACCACCATAAGTCAAGTCTCCTTCCATCACCATTTATCCTCCCTGTACCCTTGGTAATCACCATTCCGTTGCCTGTGTCTAGGAGCTTTGGTGTTTGGAGGTTTGTTTGTTTTTTCTTAATCCCTTCACCTTTTTCACCCAGCCCCCTCTCTCTGATAGCTGTCAGTCTATTCTCTGTATCTCTGAGTCTATTCCTATTTGGTTTATTAGTTTATTTTGTTCATTAGAATAAAGAAGGAGATACATTGAAGTTATTTGTGTGGCCAAGTTTGAAAAATACAGTCTGCCACTCCTACTGTCTACTAATGCAACGTAAGTGAATTACCATGGTATAAGGATGTAACTGTGCTGCATTGCACTAAGATCCAGAACCTTAAGGCTTCACACCCAGTTCTATTTAATCTCTAAATTTTAGTAACTTCTAAAATATGGGCTATCATAAAAATATAAAACCTGCTTATTTAGCAACTACTATGTGCCAGTTTCTTTGAAGTGACTTGTGCTCATTTATTTAATCCCAATGGCAGCTCTATGAGGTTAAGTTCTTTTATTATTTCTATTTTAAGGATAGAAGAATGAAATAAAAAGGGATTGAACTTTCTCAAGGTTACATAACCAGTAAGTAACAAAGCTGGAATATTTCAGTATTCTTACAAAAATTAAATCAGATAATATATATAACTGTAGAATTAAAGTGATATCATCATCATTCATAATGTTTTAAAACTAAACACATTTTCATTATGAGACATTTCAAAGCATGCAGAAGAGTTTAAAAAGCAATGTAAACCTACATAAAATACT
>NW_005358649.1:1855438-1872006 GCF_000412655.1 Myotis brandtii
ATCTCTGACATGTTGGGGTGCAATAAGCCACAGCTGTCGTTGTTATTATTATAAATAACTTCTACTTATATAAAATTGTAGTCCTTAATACACCATGAAGTTTGAATTAATCATTTTGGAATTACATGTGAAAATTCCCTCACAATCTTAGCATCTTTCTTCACCACATTCCCATAATTATACAGTGACCTCCTCGTAGGAAAAATCACAAAGAACTCGGGGTTGTGGGACCCTAGAATTTCAGACTTTGATAAGAAAAAGAGAAAGCATATTACAAATTTCAAAACTTTTTGCGCAAATTTTCTACACAGATATTATTTTTTAATATTATTTTAGATGCCAATAAAAATAAAATACTTTTTATAACACCAGATTCTATAACACATTTTCTATTTACTTTTTATACTATTAGCTTTTTTAAAATATTGTGTAATGCCATATATACTTCTGCTTTTTCACTTACAATGTGAACATTTTCACATTATTTTTAAAAATAATATTCTTTTTTAAGTGTTTAACCATTTTCTTTTCACTGTTACACTTTATTGCACTATATGTACAGAACAGTGAACAAATCATTATTCTACAGCTCAATAAATGTTCATGAAGTGAAAACATTGGTAAAAAACAGCAGCCAGACTAAGGAACACATACAACAAAAGCATAATTTTGAACATTTAGGTTGTTTCCATTTTCCAACACATAAAACTTTATTTACAATTCTGATTTCCTTTCATTTGGAAAGATTCCTAGAAATTGAGTTACTAGTTAAATAATATAAGAATTCTTAAAGTTCTCTATACATATTGGTAAATAGTTTTTGGGAAAGATTGAATCATTTTATAGATCCAGTAAAGGAGCGCATGGAAGAGTATGTGTGCCAGTCTCAAGTAATATTGCTTTGTTAATGTTTTCCACTTTGATCAGGAAAACATATCTCATTAAGATTTCAGTTCATATTGATACCGAACACAACAGGTCTGAGTCTGCCCATACTACTTGAGCCAAACTAAGCAGGGACAGGATTGATACATACCCTTCCCCCTATCAATATTACTGAAAAAGCCCAGCCAGTGTTGCTCAGTGGTTGAGCGCTGACCTATGATCCAGGAGGTTCCAGTTCGATTCCCAGTCAGGACACATGCCTAGGTTGCAGGCTGGATTCTGAGTGTGGGGTGTACAGGAGGCAGCTGATCAATGATTCTCTCTCATCATTGATGTTTCTATATCTTGCTCTCTCTCTCTCTCCCTTCCTCTCTGAAATCAATAAAAATTTTTATTTAAAAAATATATTACTAAAAAAGACCATACTTCTTGGCATCTCTTACCCTGCAAATTATCTTTCATCTGCTCATTTCTTTTCCCTACTGGAGTGTTGCTGATTTTTTAAAATTAAATTTAAGTATAGTTTATATTTTAAGGATATTAGCCTTCGGTAATATTTGTTACAAATAATTTTCTATTTCTGACTACCGCTTTTTAATTTCTAGATGTCTTAAATTTAGTTTTAATTTTTTCAAAGATATGCATGCACCTAATGTTGGGTTAAGTAGTTGTAGAAAGCTTAATAATTCTATCTATCTATCTGTCCATCCGTCCGTCCATCCATCCATCCATCCATCCATCCATCCATCCATCTCTCTTCTATCTAATGTTTGTCTATATCTCCATCTCCCACCACAAATGTCTCCTTTCTAAGAGATTTTAATATTTTCTTTAGCTCTTCCTTTGGCATTCATATTCATATCTTTAAATAATATATATAGTTGTCCTTCTATTTCTTGATTTTTTAAAAATATAGCTATTCCTTTTTGGCTCTCTATTATGAAAGATGAAGATTTAGCTAACTTGCACTGCCCTCCTAGCACCTGCTATCTATAAACATACTACCCACCTGCCCAATACCAATGCAATCATAGTCTTTCTTCGGTCAGTGTTCAGTGTCTACATGATCATGACTGTGCAATGGTATGCATAGTTCAACCATGTCCATATTCTGTGATTACTTACTCTTCTTACAACTCCTTGTTACCCCTGGAGTTCATAATTTTTTCCTTTTGTGTTTACTTAGTTTTCTAAATTTTCATGTCTGATTGAACTTCACCAAACTCTTTAATTTGTGTAAATTTCTTCCTAATATGTTAAAGAATAACAGGTATTCTATCAATTTAATCTATCAAGAGATGTTTTCCCCAGAGCCTCTGCACAGCTGCAGTCTGTACATGCTGTTCCCTGGGCCTGCTGTGCAGATACCATCCTCACAGGTCTTTATTTTACCTCGTTTATATGGTTTGAACCCTGGTTTTCTGGATTCTGTGCTTTATTTTTTCTTTGTTTGTTTGTTTAATCCCTTACATTGATGGGAAAGGGCCTTCAATTGATGAATATCTGAGGTTATCTTCTTCCTTCCTTCATACCTTAATGATAGTCTGACTCTGAAGAATTTCAGCACTCACACTCCTATTTACAGACTCAGCTCACAGAATTCTGGCTATCAGGTTATTTAAAAATTCTTTTTTATGGAATCTTGACCAGCCCAAGAGGAAAACTGAAAATACTGACATGGTGAACTCCCTAATGAAATGGAAGAAACTTCCCAGACAGTAATCCGGCAAGTGACAAATTCTAGTTAGAATTTTCCTTAGAAGTCTGAGAACATTATTCCATTTTTCTCTAGCTACAAGGGTTACTGTTAAGAGCTTGTTTTCATTCCACCTTTTTATCCTTTGACTATAATATGATTCTTTCTGAGAGCTTTTAGGATTTTCTCTTAGTTTCCAGCGTTTTTGATATTGCATGATGTTGTACCTTGGTGTGTTCCATTTGTAATGAGCACTCAACGTACCCAAGTTTCTGTCCTTGTATCTGTTGTTTCTGAGTACCTTTTCCTTTTTATATTTTATTTTAGTGTTTTCTCCAGATGTCTAGATTTCCTTGGTTGTCTGTTAATAACGGGGGGGGGGGGGGGGGGGGGGGGGGGGGGGAGAGAGAGAGAGAAGAGAGAGAGGAGAGAGAGCAATCTTTCTGTGCACAGGGCTATCACCTATAGGCCTCACCACAGGGTAATTCAATGGGCAGTTTCTGTTGCTGTTGTTGTTTCCTTGAGGAACCCATGATGTAATTTTAGGTTTCTTTTGAATTGTTTAAATTTCGACTGAAAAGAACCTTCTACTCTCCTGCATGGAAGATATAAAACTGGCTGTCAGAATTCTGTGAGCAGAGTCCAAACAAGGGACGAGAGAGAGATTTCTTAGTATCCAGTATATATACCTTCCTCCACCTGCCTGTTTCTAGCATAATAATCCTGCCTGCAATTATACCTGGTGTCCTCCAATCTAGGAAACGTCAGTTGTGCTCTCTTCAGAGAAATGCCACTGGCTTTCTGCCAAGTAAAAAAAAAAGGAGTTCCCTGGCTCTTTTCATAGTGGCAGTGATTAGATACGGGAGGGTAATTGCTCTTTATACAGTGATTAGATATGGGAGGGTAATTGCTCTTTATACAGAACGTCATCACATCTCTTTCTTTTGAGCTCCAACCTCACTGCCTCTTCCAGAAGTCCCTGTCACTACAAATTCCTGGGCTTTTGGGGGTTTGCAGTACAGATCAAGTTGATTCCTAGCTTTCACTGCTGCTAGGTTAGAATTTTGCTTTGCTGATTTGCAATTAATCCGTTATTAATAATCCTTTTGCTCAAAAGATTCCATATTATGATGCTGTCATCTTCGTTCCTCTTCTCTTTGTCTGTGTAAGTTTACTGTTTTTCCCCATTAGCAACATATGTCATTTTAGTGAGAGAAAACAGGAGAAAAGTTGAAGGAAAGAGAAAGATGGGAATGAAGCCAGAGAGATGGCCGTCACCATCTTTGTGAATGTTGGCTCCTAATGTACAACCATTATATCTTATTAAAGCTCTTGAATTGATGATGTCCTTCCAGCTGTGCATGGATTTCTGTGGACACTCGTGAATAGGTTGTGTTTCTCCAAGGAACTGGGCCAGGAAGTCATGGATATGTGTGTTGGGGGACGGGGGGTAGGTGGATGATTTATAGGACTGGAACAGCTAGCCATGGCACAGCTGATGTCTGGGCTACAAGGCTATGTCTCCCCTATATTTTATATTGACTCAGGAATCTCTAAGTATTTTTAAATATAAATCAGTTGATTTGGTATTCGGCCTTGATAAGACTCCATTTACCACTGTTCTTCCTCTGGGTCCAATGGCGTTTCTCCCCTTGAGGCCTGTGTTTCTTCAACTGTCAAATTAAGAGTTCAGACAGAGAGTCTTTAAAATCTCTGTCTCTAGCGATCTCTGCTTTCTATGTGTAATATCTCTAAATATATGTTTCAGTCCTTGAGAGTATATTTTTTACTTCTTCATAGTCTCCATAATGCCTCATACCTCAGACATTTATTACATTATTAATTGCCTACTGTAATCCCAGCACAGTATGTCAGCTTAATAAGATCCACTAAATAATCAATGAATCAAATTCTTCTGATAAAGTGATAACTTTAACTTTTAGAGTCTACATGTTGTAGCTGGTTCTCCCAAGTTTCTGTTTGTGTGTTTTGTTGATCATGTTTGCATAGTAGAAATGTGACAAATTAAAATGCAGGGCACAGAAGAGATGAACCCATAAGTAACTCTAATGAATTATTACTTTATTAGAATATAATTGACTTAGTTATTGTAACAGTTAAATAATCTCAGCCAAAAAAAAACCTATACAAAGCCATTTCTATACATATTCAACCTATTTTTCAGCTAAAACAATATTGTTGCTTAAAATAACATAATGTCATAACATAATGACCAGTGCAAGCTGAATACACCTGTGCTTGGGGCCTATAAAAAAAGCAAACTGAACTAAAATTTAAGCATGTGTTAAACCTTGCTATATTTTTTCAGAATTAATGGAAATACAAACTTCATATGGAGCCAAATTTCTGGGTGTGACTCTGCCAAGAAAAATAGATCTTTGAAGGGTAAAAGCAGGTGGGAAACAAATGTCTTTCCAAAACTCATTCAATCATAACCTACTTAATGAAAGTGCTAGTGAAATTCAATTGCTTGAACACAGCATATCCTGTTACCCAAGTATATGCTATTATACCAAAGATCTGGCTCATTCTAACAGATGAGGTTTTATTTTTGATATCTCTATCATAATCCATTTCACCTTATTCACTTGTGTTTTAGTCATCTAACACATGTTTATGTGATCAGTGCTTCGTTGTAAGTGCTAAGTCAGTGGTGGCTTTGAAGAAGAGTTGATTTTTCACTTGAGTCAGGAAGGCTATATAGGAGTTCACCAGTCAAGACATGAAAAGGAGTTCATTCTAGCCAGAGAATGAGATCACTGTTGATGGGCTCTTTGCATGGTAACAAGGCCTTTTATGATGTGGCTTTGCCCCCTTGCCTATCTTGAGCCATCTCTTTCTCTCCTCTGTTTATATCATAATATCCAATTATACTCAGCTCTTTGCTCTTTATCTCTATGATTTGTGCATACCACTTACTCTGCTGGTTGCTTAAAATCCACACTCAGGTTTAAAAACAAATTCAACCATTATTTTTTAATTGAATCTTTTCTTGTTTCTGTCCCCAAAGCCACATACAAGACCTCTCCTCCCTTTGTATCCCCAAATACCTCTTGGCATCTATCTGTCTTCCCATCTAGCCCCTCTAGCACTGAGCCTCATGCTTTAATAGTCACGAATCCCTGAAGACTAAAACAGTGCCTGGCACAGTGGAAAGTCTATAAATATGTATTTTATACGTAGAATTATTTACTTGTGGAAAAACTATACCAGCTGCTTGAAGGAGCCCATTCTTTCCTACAATTTGAAAGGTTTTCAAATGATTAAAAAGAAAACACGCTATTAAAACACTTCTCTTCAGCTATACTAGGAGAAAGGATTTCAGTGGTTAATAATTGGAATCCACGTCCTCCTCTATGCATGGTTTCCTCAAGAAAAATGTTTAATTGTATCGTTTCCACTTCTAAACGGAATGGTGTGCTGCATTCAAGAGAAAGTGGAGAGCCCATGGTCTATTCCTTATTTATTTATATTTAATCTAATAAAGGAGACGAATATTAGGTGATTTTTACTGTATTTGAATTTGGAAATGACTCAGAAGACTTTGAACAGTAAGTTATGTGATGTCAGATATCTATCTATTTCTATATCATATTACATCATATCATATTTTGTTGTCAAGGATAATTTGACTTTATATCCAGGTCCATATCTATATTACATAGTCCTACTTTGAAGGATCTTTAAAGAATAATTGTTTTCTCCGAGCAAGTTTTTTAAAATTAAAAATTATATATTTTTAATAAATATATTTAAAATAAAATGTAAAAATTATCGAGTCAAGTATAAAGAAAAAAGTCAAAATTTTTCAAAATATCCCCTCACATATATTGGAAATAACTACTATTAATGTGTTGATGAGCATCCTTTCTAATCTATTTATTATAAATGTATTCTCTCATCCACCCATTTAGACACACACACAATCAAAGTTATAATGGAAAAGGAGATTATATTTAAAACAGTAACCATAAAGGTGTATCTTTTGAGTTACTATTTTAAATACCATCTTATTGACTACTCTATTTAATTTCTCCAATGTAATGTGGGTTTCCTTGTTCTATCCTTATCATTAGTGGGAATGGGTTCAATGTCTCCAAATTATGTAAAAAGCTCGCACAGGGGCTGAGGTAGATATATCACAGTGTCGAGGAAGGAATATCAGAAGCTTTCTCAGCATCTATGGATTTGATATGGGGTTTCTCTCGTATGTAACTATTAATTTGGTGAATCCCAGCAATTGATTTCCTAATGTTGAGTCATACTTGCAATCTTGAAGTAAACATATCTTTTTTATGTACTATTGGATTTTGTTTGTTGCTTTTATCTGAGAATTTTTGCATTCCTTCCATAAGATTAATTTGTCATTGTTCATTTTGTGTGCTTTTAATCCATTTCAGTGTCAATAAATAAGAAGTTATTAGTTTAAATGGAAAATTGCATATGTGAAAATAAATGAGAAAATGGCCAGGAATAAGGATATTCAATGCTGGCATAGAGAGCGGAGTACAATTGAGAATATTTTTTCTGAGATTTCTTCAAAAATAAGATACCTACCTATCAAAAATAGTGTGTAAACTCATTTTCATAAAGATTGGACCCTCACTGAGAATTCTTCCCATGGCGTTTTTTAAATCTATGTAAACTTCAAATTTTTGAATATGACATTTTATATTCATAATATACTAAAAATTAAGTTGTGTCCTTGGTTACTTAAGGTAAAAAAATGCTAAATCTGGTAAAAATATAAGTACACTTACAGGCTACAGAATTAGTAAAACAACCAAAACCTTTAAACACTTTATGATCCTCCTTGTTACTCCTGAAGCTCAACAGAAAAGTTGAGTTCTCATTTTAGTTGGCTCTAATATTAACATTATCATTGTATTGAATTCCATTGTTTGTTGCAAAGCTGAACCTCAATATATAGGATTATATGAACATAAATTAGAATTATTTGACATGTGCCAATAAAATAACATTGCCAAGTACTAAAACACTTTGGCTTCATGTCAAGTCTGAGGTCAGGATTTGTAAGAATGACATAGTCCCTTTTTTTGCCTGCTTATTGCTGTGGCCCTGAGGCTGTAGTAACCAGATGTCTGGCACTTTGCATTTAAAGGTCTCGCACTTTTAGCAGATAAAGACCCAATTTTTCCTTCTTCAACTCAAAGTTGTACTGTTTCTATTAAGATATACACTCTTTTATATTAATCTGACTTTTTTCTTTGGCATAATCTATTATTAACAATGAAAAGTAAGAAATTATAACATATTATACATTTGAATTGCCCTTTTTACTACCTAATCAAAAGAATAAATATATTTCATTTTCCCTTATGCTGCTTAGATTGTGTTGTGTAAATCTTAGATTCTGTTGAAACTTAATCTCTCCATATGGTCTCAGAAATTGGATGATAGGTTCCTTATCTTCATCTCTGAATCTCCAGACCCCTGTACACTGAAGGAGCATCCAATAAATATGTTGAAAGAATAAATAAATATATGAATCTGGAACTAACATCATTTTAAACCTGCCTTAAGCCTGCCTCCATATTGTGATTTAAAAACTAAACCAAAAAAATTGGCCTGCACTAGTTTGTTGAAAGATTGTTGGCTTAATCTGAGTAGGGAAATTTACTGTTGGACCTACTGTCATAGCTAAAGAGACTTGAATCTCATAGGCATTCAGCTATCCCTCCAGTGGTGTGTGTGGGGATATGAGGATCCAAAATATACACTTTGGGACTTCATCATTAAGTTCCCTTTATTACATTTTAAAATTACATTTTATTATGGTTATTATGACCAACCATCTGGGTTTTATCTAAGCAACTCAGAGACTATGAGGGCTCTATTGCATCTGCAATAATCTTTATTTCGGGGATGGGGGGATATTCTTCATAAAATATAGGAAGAAGTTGAAAACACTGTCTAATGAGCAGTTGAATCCCAGAACTGTCCTATAATAAATGCAGTCAGAAGACAGAGGCCATGAAAGGACCCAGGCTCCATAGGGGCCTGATTGATTTCACGTCAAGCACCACAGATACACAGATGAACCTGGAGTGTTGTGTTACACCAGAAATCAAGAAATCTATTAGAGATTACTTAAGAGTTTATCAAAGAGACTCAGAAATCAAGTTCAAGAGGCTCCCACTGGCCAAACATGGGATAATTTGAGGATCCATAAGAAGAAGCCCAGTATATTAAAACACTTAATATGTTTAAAGCCGTAATTCACCACACGCATGTGTGCATGTGTGTGCACACACAGCCATCATTTCCTTCATAGATCACCTTCAAAGAATGTTGAGTGAACCACCTCAATATCTTGAAAACTGGTAATAATTGAAAATAAACAAGTATTTACCTGTCTGCACTATGTGGAGTGAAGTAACCCAGTAGTGAATAAAAAGAAGATTCTCAATACAGAAACATCCCAGCTAATAAATGAAGAAGGAAGAATAGAATTAGACTACTCTAGTTTGCCATCACTTATGAAATAACAAATCTAAGAAATAATCACTAACTGGCAGATAGTACCTCAAAAAGTGATATAACTAGAACCTCGTGCCTGCTGGTAGAGGTTTACACCACCACCTAGGAAGTTGTCTTGCCAAAAAATTAACTCTGCGTCTGATCAAGGCATTAGATGGCCTACCAGCCTACAAAAACTATGAGACAAAGGCACATGATAAATGACATTGTGGGGGTGCAGTGAGCAGCACCCAAACAATGGTATCCTCTAAAACAGTGCTTCTCTAAGTGTGGTCCCAGAGCAAAAAATCTGGGAACGTTTTGTTACCAGTCCATGATGAGATATGGAGCTTGTCTCGGGATGGAAGTCAGATGCAGCACTGAGCACGTGTGTCAGTTCAGTGGAAGGAAGCTGTGTAATTGTCATTCTGGGCAATCTCCTTATCTCATAGGGGCCAGTATGTTGACTAGCAGCTCGCTATTGCACAAATGATCTGACTCTTTTAAAATTTATATAAAACAGAGAAAATGAAATGTACAAGTTCAAAAAGATTTAATGAAAATAGAAACTAATTACAATATATTTAGTATAGTTTATGCTGAGTTCAACAAATAAACTGTAGTGAAATGTATAAGAAAGTTGAGAAAATTTCAACACTGACTAATAATATTAATGGATTGTTAGATTTGTAGGAGGGATAAGAGCATTGTGGTTATATTTAATAGTTAGAGACACAGTTTGGGATAGTATGGATGAAATAATATGATATCTAGGATTTGCTTCAAAAATATGGAGAGATATGAAAAGTGGGTAAGAGGTGTAAAATTAATAGGATTAGACATGTTAAAGTTACATTGGATTTTAAATACGTATACTTTCATTACATTGTTTCTCTACTTTTGGATATGTTAAATTTTTTTCAAAATTAAAGATTAAAAACTGAAAAAAAGAAAATAAATTAATTTCATCTCTTTAAAAATAAATAAATAATAAAGATGGAATTCACAGAAAGTGAGAACTAGGATTAGAAGCAAAATAGCAGAGTAATTCTTAAATAGGCAGAAATAGTTTGCAAACACATAACATACATGTTGGATACAAACTTTCAGTTCTCTTTGCCAAACAGTTCGTTTTTCTAACATTGAAATTTTACTGTTGAATAAGGACATATGCAGAATGCTCCTAAAACCCACTATTATCAATTGAACTGTGTCCCTCAAAGGCATATGCTAAAGTCCTATTCTGGTACCTGTGCATGTGACCTTATTTGGGAAACGAGTCTTTGAAGATCTGTGGGGTCATTATTGTGGGCCCTAATCCAATAGGGCTGGTGTCCTTATAAGCAGAGGAAATTTGGGTACAAGGAAACACAGAGAGAGTGCCGTATAAAGGTGGAGGCAGAGGTTGGAGGGATGCATCTATGAGCCAAGGCACACCAAGGCTGGCTGGTCATCACCATAAGTGAGGAGAGAAACGTGAAACAGACTCCCCCTCAGAGCTCTGAGAAGGAACCAACCCTGCTGACACCTCGATTTCAGACTTAATACACCCTCTGAGTGTAAGATCCATGTCTATTTGTCTGTATGTTGGGTGAATCAGGCAGGGAGAGATTGGTTCATTGTGTTTTTACACAGTCCTTTTTATAAAAATAACATTGTCATTTAAGAGTTGACTGAGTTGTTGACTTTCTTATTTTCAAAATTGCAATTTGTGTTCCATCTTTAATCACAAAACTTAAAAATAGACAGCAACAGTACTTATCACGAAGCAGGAAGAAAAATATCTACAACTTTGATGCATCTGCAACATCTGCAATGGGCATTTTCTCCTGCAAAATAAATTGTGACTACCCAAGAAAAAAGCAAAACAACTGGTCATTTGGGATAAAAACCTGATTACTTGGTGAACTTTTTAAAAATGTGGTCAGCTAATTATATGAGAGTCATCTGGGCCAGTGTGTTCTAGTCCTATGTTCTAGGAAGTACTTCTAGGTGGTGAGCTTTTGAAAAGCTTCATTGAAATTTCATTTGTTTGTGCATACAGATCCATAAAACAGGGGACTTTTTAAAAGCTATATTTTTTACTATAATTGTGAGGACAAAAGAAGTTAAAGTGAGAAAGGGGATACAAAAAAAAAGAAAAAAATTTTAAAAGAATGGATGGCAAATAGATGACTCTTTTTCTGCTTGGCCTCATAGGCAGTTAATACAGGTTTGCTCTTTGCTGAATAGATTGATGTCTGACGTCTGCAGTACATTCTCTGGAGTAACTAGGGAGTTACTTCTGTGATCCAACTAGGGCCTAAGTAACACAGATCTTGTTCCTTTACAAGGCGATAGCACAAGGAAAAGAAAACGAGGCCATCCATCCTGAGAAAATGAGGACTCAGGTTTTCCTAGAAGAGGATCCCAGGGAATTCAACTCAACCCAAAATAAGTTTATCTGCTGCTCACAGTCATAGTTTTGTTGGCAGTTCCTCACTCTTGGCACCATTCAAAGTTTCGTCCGTGGTGAGGCCACTCATTGTTATCCTCTCAACACCTTCTCGGAGTGCAATGCATCGTACTTTCTGCGGCCTTCCAGCAGCTGCTCTTATGCTCCCCAGGAAGACCTGCAAGTTCTTTAGAGCTGCACCAGGGAAATAAACCCAGGAATGGAAAAACATTGTCACCACCCCCCATGCCTCTGAGCGCTTCAACGTATTCTGAAATACCCTAAGGATATTGAGTGTGCACATCACCCATTCAGGGGGAAGGGAGAGAGAGTGGAGAGGGATGGTGGAGAGGGAGAGGTGTGTATATTTAAACAAGAAAAGGCATTTTGATTTAGATGATGGTATTTCTTAAAGAAATATAAGCTATCTCAGCTCAAAAGATATGATTTGTGTGTATATAAGTTCAGTTTCATGTTTTCTTCAAGTTAGTGTTGGAGAAGATATTATGTAGTGTGAGAAGAGAAGGAAAAGGATTGAGTGACCAAGAAAGATAGAATAGAATGGAGAGAGAGAGAGAGAGAGAGAGAGAGAGAGAGAAATGGAGAACAAAGGAGAAAAATATCAGCTGAGGAAGTTTTGAGGTGTGTGTCAGTTGATTTCCTTGAACTACATAGAGTCGTCTGATCTTTGGCAATGCTGATTAACTGATTAGTCATTGCCCACAACTTTTATTTCTTAAACTTAAACCTAAGGTTCTCAGTTCTAAGTACACATTGTAACCACATGGAAGTTTAAGAAATACCAATGTCTGGAACTCACCCCAGAGATTCTTTTTTATTTGATCTGCGTACAGCCTGCAATTGTGGTTTCTAAAAGCTCCCCAGTGAACCTAACCTGCAGCCAAGGTTGATGTTACTGCTTTGAAACTCCCATGACTGACAAAAGCAGAGTACCCTCTGCCAAGCACCCGGAACTGTGGGATCCACCCGTGTATTAGACCCGTGGTTCTCCAGGGGAGGTGTACATCAATGGCCCTATGGAACTTTTTATGAATATCAATTTCTGATCCCCACATCAGTGATTCAGATTCAGGAGGTTTTGAGGTTCTGCCTAATCATTTTTGCCTTGAAAAGAAAAACACTCTTCACCAAATAGCTCTGATGTAAAAGAAGTATATAAAATCACTGACTCGGATGTTTAAACTTCATTCAGATATTGAGAGTCAGGAAAGTATCCCCAAAAGAGATAGTCTTTATCAGACGGTTCAGTTTGCTTAAGGCTCCTCTAACAAAGTGCCACAGCTTAAACAACAGGAACTTACTGTTTCACAGTGCTGGAAGTTAGAGGTCCCAGTTCAAGATGTCAGCCTGATTGGTTCCTTTTGGGGGTGGTGAGTGACAATCTGTCCCTTAGCTCTTCCCTCGCTAATGGTTTGCTGGCAATCCAATATTCCTTAGATCCTAGATCTCTGCCTTTATCTCATGACATTCTTCCTGTGTACATGTCTGTGTCCAAATTTTCTCTTTTATAAGGACACCAGTTATATCGGACTAGAGCCCATCTCAATAAACTCATTTTAATTAAGTACCTCCATAAAGACCCCATTTCCACGTAAAATCACATTTCTGAGATACTGGTGATTAATGTGACTTCAACATGAATTCGGGGAGATCACAATTTGATTTGTAAGATCAGATGGCTCTTTTTTCTTCAAAAACACATTGCCACTGGTAATATCTGCGCTATCAATTTTAACGATATTTGATTTTAATAAAATAGTAGTGATGCAAATTTTCCTGAACTTAACATAGTTCTTATTTGTAATCATAAAGACTTCAGCAGTTGGATTCTGTAGCTCATTTATTGACCATGCTGATCAGATAAAATGGTATTGAAGACATTAGCCAATTGCTTCTCTATTTGTAAAACATTGATGAGGATTTTATAATGTGCTACATCTTAAGAATATTGTGGCTTCAGGACATTTTTAAACTAAGTTGATAGTAATAGAATAGTGTTATCTTACGCTAAAAATACCAAGCTTTTCCCTAACAAAATGGTTTCTATTGCCCATGAGCTCTTTTCTAGCCTTGAGATAAATTTTGTACAGAAATCCATAATTCTGGGGGGTAACAGAAATCTCTGTGATTCTTTAATTATCAAGCTCATTTGGTTTCATATTTTTGTATCCCCCCCTCCTTTGATAGCTGAATAATCAGGTCTATGGTCATATATGGTTATGTGAGATAGTGAGATTTGACCTCAATAGTCAGCAAACTCCTAGCTGATTAAATTTCTCTTCTTAAAATATATAAAACATTCTCTTTTGTACCCTATGTTTCAGCATACCAATGTTTCATGATTTGGGTGGGGTTGGAAAATATCAGCTTATCATCACAGAGGAGGATCTAGTTCTAGCATGTTCAAATATAGACAATTCAATTAAATTTGATAATTCAACAAATGAAGAAACACTGAAAGTGCTTCTATTTCATTTTAGGTCAGAGAGAGATGCAGAGCTAAAGGAGAAATAATACATGAAATTAAGATAAGAGCTAGCTAACTTCATGGAAGCTTCACCAAGAACTGGTATCATTTGCTCATGTGGAAAAGGATGTTAGAGCCGGAGGCTTTTAAAAAGAAGAAATAAACAGAATTGAGCCCAAACCCTAAAAGTGGGATCTGGATTTATTGTGGTTTTTCACCATGTTTTCAGGAGGGACTTTGCTTTACGATGGAATTCTCTCTCAGGCATTCTGCCTCCCAGCAGTGATTCCATATTTCATGACAGGGAACAAGGCGTGTGTGTGTGTGTGTGTGTGTGTGTGTGTGTGTGTGTGTGTTGGATAGTGTGAATGTTGCCTTTCCTCTGATATACAAAAGCAGCATAGTTTATATGCACATTTTTTCCACCCAGAGAGAAATGAACCCAGAATTGAAGGGACGTTTTGGCTGAGAGCCTCAGTGGGGATGTGGAAAGCAAACAGAAGAGGGTTAGTTGAAGGTTAAGCTGCGTTGTATTGATGTAGTAATGTTGTCTTTAGAACAAATTAGCTCACAGGGACTTGGTGACACCATGGCATATTAAACCCTTCTTTACAAAAGGGACATGAGCAGGTTGTTGCTAGCTTAAAAAAATGCCAGAAAAAAAAATTGCACAAAGATCAAGCTTGAAAAATGTTTGCTTTGCAGAAAATCATTTAAAAATGGAATCTCTGTTCTGTCGGCAGCTCAGTGTTTTAAAGAGGATATTTATCGTAGACCCCTCAGCATCTGGTTTGTTGCAGCTCATATGGTGTATTGGAACTGCATGAACTAAGCACCTTGGGGAATGTTTGTTTTTATTTGTTTAAGGTGGTTGGACTGAAATTCAGTATGAATCATATAAGAGAGATTTAGAAGCACATGAAGATGAATGTTTTCCTTGCGACACAGAACAGCACATCTGGAAGGTGATCCTATAGAAATACTAAATAGTAAATACCTGAAAAGGCCATAGTTCTAACAGATATCAATAAAGAATAAGATTGTGCTTTTCCTTAATTTGAGAAGGGCATATAGTTTTTATATTTTAAAAAAGAACATCTTTTTTGATGCAAATTTCTTGAAGCTCCATTAGTGTAGAAATAACTCTACACATATCTTTTACCCATTAATTCCTTCATGTGCTCAACAAACATTGCTGAGATTCTGTCTATTATAGCTGCTCCTCTGCTAGGCTATAGATATAAAAATGAGCGAGAAGCACTTCTTGTCCTAAAATATTTCTTAACTTACTCATCAATAAGTCTTTTTAAGCATGTGACTTTCCTGCATGTCAGCTGATGTCCCCCAACACATTCAATCATGCTTGGCACCGTGTCTTGAACAAAGTGAATAATGCTATTTATTATTATAAATAAGAAATGTCCCCCATATCCTTCAACCTCATGGTGTGATCACTAAGATGCAGAAAGGAAAGAAAGGGGAATGTTTGGATATAGTATTTATACTGCATGAGCTTTTGTGCATTATTATCTTTATATACTGTTAATCTCAACCCTTTGGGGTATTTGTATTAGCCAAGAGAGTCTGGGTGTAGTATCTAGTCCACCCAGTATCCTAGTGGTTCAATGTAATGCGTGTTTCCTATACTCTATTCCACTAGCCATTCAGAGAACCAGGCTGTTTCTGTAGAGTGGTTCTACCCTTTTCTGGAACTACAAAGTCCCCATATCAATTGTCTGTTTCTAGGGACCAGATAGGGAAGAGAGGGACAGAATTTTGCATCCCCACCATTTCACATTAAGCATTTGTTTATTGAATTATTCATTCAACAAATCCCCTATTGGTTCACTTAATACATTAGCTGAATTAATTGAATATTAAATTTACTAATCTAAGCTGCCACTGCTTACCTATAGATATTGCCCAGAAAAAAATACAAATCTAAAACAGATTCTCTATTGCCAACTTCCTTCATACTAGTTTTATTCTGTGGTTCTATAAATTTAGTGTCATAACATAATTTAATTACTCTAAGATTTATTTACTACTAGAGGCCCAAATGCATGAAATTCGTGCCAGAGTAGGCCTTCCTTCACCTGGCTGCCAGCACTTGGCTTCCCTCTGGCACCTGGGACCCGGGCTTCCCTCGCAGCCCCGGGTTCATCTGGAAGGTCGTCCAGAAGGATGCCCGGAAGGATGTCCAGTCTAATTAGCATATTATGCTAATGTCCAGTTTAATTAGCATATTATGCTTTTATTATTATAGATTTAATATGAGGATTATTTTATTTCCCATGACAGTGAAAAAAATAACAAAATATTGGGTTATTCTCTATGTTGTACTTTTCTAATGAAGCAAAGAAGAGGAAGCTGGTCTTCATTTAGACTTAAATTTTAAAAACAAATTACTTCTGATTGAATTTGTCTTTTGTTAATGTAAAAAAACCATTGAAACCTGTAAAGAATTTTTGTGAGTTTATTTGAGCCAAACTGTCGACATATGCCGGGAAGCAGAACCTCAATGAATTGAGATAATGCTCCAGAGAATGGTGGGTTATATTTGT
>NW_005358649.1:1872334-1872899 GCF_000412655.1 Myotis brandtii
CCCATTCTGACAATGCCTCTGTATATGAAACCCTGACCCTTTGAAGTTTATATCTCTGCCTCACCTCAGGACAAATTGTGTTAATAAAAAGCATGGGGTCCTGGGGTCCTGAGAACTTAGAACTTAGAACTTAGATCTTAATTTCCTTTAAGCTAAGCTCCTCTGACCCCCAAATGCCTTTATGCCTTTCATTTTGTCTGGACTCCTATTTAATCTACACACAGCCTTCTCCAGATTCCTGAACCCTTCTTAATGCCGGAACAAGAACCCCAACAGGATAAAGCAAAGGGGGGATGGGAACCCCTGGGATTGGATAAAAAGTAGAATGATGGACACAATACTTAGGTTGGTGCAGGAACAATTAACATGATAATGAAGGAATTTGTGGTATCTGTCCTGGCACCCAGCACATTTGGTTGTGCCCCAGGGGTTCCAGAAAAAGGGAAGTTACAAGTTACCCAGACACTTCAAGGGTATGTTATCATAGATGCAAAAAGACAGATAGGCTCAGTTAAGGTAAAGGTTGACCTTGTCAGTGAAGATACCGGCCTAGGACATAACTGCC
>NW_005358649.1:1873871-1882683 GCF_000412655.1 Myotis brandtii
GAGGAAGGACAGATAAATATTAGTTGTTTGTTAAGTTCTGTGCATGCATTGTCTTATCTAACACCCACCAGCTGGAGAAGATGCTACCGTTACTGCTATTTTAGAGGAAGGAAAAGAAAGATGAAATAAGCTAAACAATTTTTCTTTGTTCATCCGCTCCTACTAGTACTGGGAGTTCAGGTGTCTCTTCTTTAGCTTATCTTTACCTGACTTTCTTTTCATGGTCCATTTTTGAGCAAAATTTATTTCTGGGCTAAGGATATAACTTAAAAAGCAGACATGACTGTTCACAGGCCATAGTATGTATCTGTTTCAGATTGATTATGTCTTCATAGGAAACTAGAAAGCGTGCAAGTAATGTGAGATAATTAAAGTATAGGGGTTTTATCAGCATCCAATAAGGAGAAGGCTCAAAATGCAAATAGGGGTTGTTTGGATTCTAATAAGTTCTTAAGAAATAATATGTAACAGGTTTTAATGATCATTCAGATTAAAGTTAGACCTTCCTATATTCTTATTTCAACTAATGCCATATGAAATCACTTCCTGTTATAGTTGCCATTTCCATAAATGCCAATATTTACATTCCCAATGTTCAAAAAAATCACAACCCTCTTAGTCTCAATGTACTCAAATTTAGCGCCAGGTTGCCAGACGAAACCCTGAAATAGCACCTGGCCACCTACCTTAATTCATAGACCAATAAAATCGAGAGCCTTAAAAATGCCATCACCTTGTTTGACTGCACTAAACTGTGAAACCTGGAAGAATGTAGAAACCAGAACAGGCTGCTAAAATGAAGTCATCTTGCTAAAGGGACAATTTGTAATGGGGCATTGTGCTGACAGGTCTGCAAGCCTATAGTCTCTAGTCGGTGTGTATTTTTGAGCTCAAAATAGACCCTGTGTGTGACAAAAACAGCATTATCCTCAACAGTTGAGGGAACTTGATGGATGTTGCTTCTCTAAACTTTGGAAAATTAGAATTGAAGCCCTATGGAAAGGTCTATTCATGCAGCATTTTTTTTTTAAAGAAATGCTGGTGTATATAGAAAGAATGGTCTACACGTGTTTGCTGAATATGAAGGGTAATCTCTATCTTTATATTCCAAATTTTAAAAATAAAATAGATATTGTCTAACATAGGGTTGTTTCTTTTTACCTCCTGATCATTGAAAAGGTTTATCTCAGTTTAAACTCTAAACCATATTTTATAATGCATTGGTTAAATTAAATAGTGTTGCCCTGAAAATCTGAGTAGAATTGTTTATCTAGAACCTGATACGTTGTTGACAGAAATAGTATTGAGTGGTTTCAGGAGTCATAAAGGTTTCTTCTTTTGGTAATGCATATTTTATGCTCTTAGGTATAATCTATATGATCAAAGTAAATGAAATTTTCACTTCAATTTTTTAATTGTCATGCAGAATGATGCATGTGCAAAAAAAATCTCTCATTTTTTAAAGATTTGCATATTCTAGATGTCCAGATGCCTCGAAACCGGACATGTTTCATGTTAATTGATAGATCAGACACCTTTTTTCGTTTAGTAACTAAATTCATTTTCCTCAATGGGAGAATTTGTCCCACTGGTCTTCAGCAGCCATCTTGGGTGGATGAGGACCAGGAAATGAGAATTGTTGTCCCGGCTCTATGAAATTGGAAATGGGTTCATCCCGCTGAATTGGCTTCCCTGTCGGGAAGATGTAGGGCTCAAAGTCAATAGTAATAATTCATATTTACTGAGAGCTTATTATGTGTCAGGTGTGACAGCTCTACTAGGTCACTGCTAATGTTAGCCCCATTGTATGGAGGAGGGAAATTGAGATGCAGAAAGATTAAATAACTTCTCTAAAATTCTCAAAGATAGTAAGGAAGGAAGCCTGAATTTTGAACCAAGGCAATCTCCACAGAACATGCAAAACTACAACTTATTCTGCCTTCCCAAAGTACTTTCTAGCTACGAACAAAATAAATGATTCTACATCTTGCCTTCCTATATTTGTTGTTTAAATATTTTTGCTTGAGTTAGGAGTATGTCTTCCCATATTTTCCTATAGTTAATGGTTTATTTTAATATGTGCATGTAAAGTACATGTTACTATCCCAATAGTATTGATAAAGGAAACAGGTTTCAAAGGAGCACATTTGCTTTCTTTTGGACATCTAGCTTCCACATGGCAGAACCCAGGTAGCTTCAAAATCAGACTTGTTTTATTCCGAAGCCAAGTACCCTTCAGTAACATAACTGAATGTTTACAGTCATTATGTTTAATGACATCTTTAGTTAAAAGACAAGTAAAATGCAAGTTCCAGAATTCATATCTGATGAATTATAAAGAACGCTTCTTAACTGCCTTCTCTTTCAATGTTCATGTTCCTCCCACCTAGCGTGAGCACTCCGCACAGTGTTTCATTTACAAGATAATGAGCAATGTAGTCTTTCTTTTTCATCCTGATAGTCAGCTGCCCCATAGAAGAAGCAAATCAGTGAGCATTAAAAATAACTGAACCGTAGAGGTAGGTTCTTCTCTGTTGACAAAGCAGGTCTCAGAGAGGAGCTCAGGTCCTCTGGTTAAAAGGAGTAGTGACCTTACCAGAAATTCCAAAGCAGGAAAGTCTGTCAAAAAAGAACATCACATCCTGGAAACCAAAGCACATGGACCTAATTCTAAAGAAAGGAAAGATTATTTAATAAAGATAATTGCATAGTTTGTTAACCATTTGCATAAAATGAACTATTAAGTTATAGCTTTATCTCTATTATATACACAAATTCCACATGGATTAAAGAATTAAATGTAAAAGTTAAACCAAAGCCAGGAAATCAAAAATGAAGAAAAAAAGCTAGAAAAAATATTCATAAAAAATTTATTGAAAAAATTTATTGAACTGCAGAATGGTCATAAAATACATTAGTTCAAAACAATAAAAGAATTCATAATGGGTAACTATTATAGACATTTTCCCATCGAGAGTTTTAAATTTTATGTGGCTGGGAAAAAACACCATACATAAAATTAATAGTCGATTTTAAAAATTTCAGAAAATATTTGTTCATATAGGAGAAAGGAGCTAATTATCTTAATGTGTAAAATTTTCCTCAAAACAATTTAATTAAGAGTCATCTCAGAAGAAAAAAATATTTAAAGTAGTAATATATTAAAAATAACATCGTACCAGGCCTGGGATGAGGATGACTTCTACTTATGGAAAAATGAGGTAGACACGTTTTTTTTTCCTATTCTACCATGTAAGTCAACTAAAAATCCTGGACGATCTAATGTTTAAAAATTAGGAAGAAAACTGAAATGTGGAGCAAAGACAGACGAGCTAGAAACCGTGGTCTCAAAGAATGGCATGGGCTGAGTTCCCCGGGATTTCTTTTCTCTCATATATCCCAGACTTGTAGCTAAAGAGCCAGCAGCCCAGAAACAATGGCTGCAGGAAAAGTCTCAACAAAAGATCGCTCTCTCTAGCAAAGGGCCAGGAAAGTGGCAGCTTATCAAGACCAAACTTTTAGACAATAACCACTCTACTCAAACAATACCCAGAGAAAAATAACCATGACCCCATTCGCACCCATGGCAGCAAAGGCAAGTGGGGAACCTACTCTTCCTCCCTCACAAGGCCATACAGAGGTGCCTTGACACCCCTGCATGGGTGGTGTCTCAGGGTGTCAAGGAAGGAGTTGGGACTGCCACCCCCTCTAGCCAGTAACAAGACCCCTTTGCAGTATAAATGGAGATCATATGGGAAGCCTGGACTTCCCTGCACTCCCCTCCCCCAATGGGATAGCATCAGAGGAGGCTTAGTAAAGAGTGACCACCACCCAGTACAATGAGGCCACCCCCGCCATGGTGCCAGTGGCTTTGGATGTGAATTCTCTGTTTCCTTTGCAAGTAAATAAAACTGCCTAACAAGAACCAAGTCTCACTCTTGACTGGAACAAGCAGTGAACCCCTTGAGTTTGGTAACACCTGCACACACACTTCAAGAAACTAAGAAACATGGTGACAAGTCTATTGCCTCCATAGAGTACATTCTTCCATATGAGAACATGTCTTTCTTTAATCCATTTTGAGACTAAACTTAAGTGGAAAAATAAGACTTGAGGTAGACTGGAACAGGCTGTAGCCAGAAGTCAACTAGAGAACAAAGTTCCTCACAAGATGTGGGGAAAACAGGAAAATAATTGTGAGGAGATGAATGTTAACTGAACTTAGTGTGCTGCTCATTTTGCACTATATACACATATCGAATCATTACATTATACAGTTTAAATGATGTTGTATGGCAATTATATCTCAACTAGAGGCCCGGTGCACAAAAATTGTGGCAATTATATCTCAATAAAACTGAAAAAAAATAAAATTCCAGAACAATTAATTAACTTAGGGGGGAAAAGAATATGATTAAACTGAAAAATAAAAGATTAGGATAAATCATCCAGACTAAATTTTACAGAGGTAATAAAGAAAGAACACAAGAGAAAAGCACAAAAGAGATAAACAGGATGTATTATAAAGGGTTTAACAATATGTACAGTTGCATCCTAGCAGAAGAACAAGAATGTATTACAAGAAATATTTAGTGATAAGAATGAGAATTTCCACTACCAATGGGGAAATCAAATCAGAAATTTGAAAGCATATACCAGTAAGAATTTTTTAAAGGAAAAAGAGCACAACAAAACATAATGGAGTAAACAAAAGTGAAAACAGAGAAAAATCCTGAAGGCAGCCTGAGAAAAATAGTACAGTACCTTCAAAGGAGAGACAATAATTCAAACAGCTGAAAATAGAAAAAAAAATTTAAAAAAAGAAATCAGAGGATAAGACAGCAATATCCTCAAAGTACTGAAACAAAATAATTTTCAACCCAATGAAATTGTACTTCAAAAATGAAGGTGCAAGAAAAATATTTTAGACAAACCAAACCAGGAAATTCATTATTGCAAACCCACATACTGAAAATACTGAAGGGTGTTCATTATTCAAAGAAAAATGATTCCATCTGGATTTAATGGTAATGCAGGCATCATTGAGTCATATTGTAAATCACTATACTGTGATTTTATGAATTTCTTCTTCCATCTAACAGTTTTTGCTTTATAAATTTTAATGCCATATCATTCAGACCATAAAGAAACATGGCTGTTATGTCTTCTTGATTCTGCCTTTTACCATTGTGAGTTAGCATGCTTAGTCCAATTGAATACTTTTTCACTCAGAATCATATTTAATCAGTTGTAACTGTCACCACTCCTGGAATGAATATGGTTTATTTTTGTCCATTCTTTTCTGAGTAATTTGTCTGTGATGTGTCTCCAGTAATAAAAATAAGTGTACTTGGTGTTTTAAATTGGATTTTTATTTACTTTTTATTAAATTTATTGGGGTGACATTGGTCAACATGAACATACAGGTTTCAGGTGTGGCTTTCTTTATTACAAGATCTGCATACTAGTATTGTACCCTGTGTCTACCACCCAAAATCAAATCTTTTCCTGTCGCCATATATTAAATCCCCCTTCTCCCCTCTCCCCTTCCCTCTGGCAACTACCACACTGCTATTTGTGTTCACGAGTTTCAATTTTATATCCCACATATAAGTGAAATCACATGGTTCTTAGCTTTTTCTGGCTGATTTATTTCATTTAGCATAATGTTCTCAAGGTCCATCCATGTTGTTGCAAATGGCGCTATTTCATCCTTTCTTAAGGCTGAGTAGTATTCCATTGTTATATGATTTCGAGGTTTTCTGGTATATACCCAGAGAGGGATTGCTGGGTCGTATGATAGCTCTATTCTGAATTTTTTGAGTAATCACAAGACTGCATTCCATAGTGGTTGTATAGTCTACATTCCCACCAGCAGTGAATGAAGCTTCCCTTTTTTCCACAGCCTCTCCAACACATGTTATTGCTTGTCTTCTTGATAATGGCCACTCTAACAGGTGTAAGGTTGTATCTCATTGTAGTTTTAATTTGCAGTTCCCTAATTGCCTGTGAGATTGAACATCTTTTCATATATCTATTGGATGTTCATATGTTTTCTTGGGAGAGGTGTATTTTCAAGTCCTCTGCCCACTTTTTGATTGGGTTGTTGTTTGTTTCGTGTTGAGTTTTATGAGTTCTTTATATATTTTGGAAATTAAACCTTTGTCAGAGCTACTGTTTGCAAATATCATCTGCAATCTAGTTGGCTGCCTCTTTGTTTTGTTGTCAGTTTCTTTTGCTGTGCAGAAGAAGTTTTTTACGGTATAATTTCATTCATTTATTTTTGCCTTTGAGGTCAAATTCATAAAATGTTCTCTATAACCAAGGTCCATAAGTTTGTTGCCTATATTTTCTCCTATTTAACTTACTGTTTCAGATCTTATATTTAGGTCTTTGATCCATTTTGAATTAATTTTTTTACATGGGGACAAACTGCAATCCAGTTTCATTCATTTGCATGTGACTTTCTAGTTTTCCCCACACCATTTATTGAGACTGTCTTTACTCTATTGTGTGTTTCTGGCTCCTTTGTTGAAAATTATCTGTTCATATACATATGGTTTAGCTGGGCTCTCTATTCTGTTCCATTGATCTGTATGTCTGTTTCTCTGCCCATAACATTCTGTTTTGATTATTGTAGCTCTGTGGTATAATTTGAAGTCAGGTAGCATGATAACTCCAGCTTCATTCTTTTTTCTCAGGATTGCCTTGGCTATACAGAGTCTTTTGCAACCAAATAAATAAAATACCTAGGGATAAACTTAATAAAGAACATGAACATCTTTCCTTCGATCATCTTGCCTTTGATCATCTTTTCCCAAATCTCTTATTACGTTATTCTAAAATACTGAAAATTACAAAGCATTATTAGATTGAAAAAGACACAACAAAATGGAAAAATATTCCATGTTCATGGATTGGAAGAATCAATGTAGTTAAAATAGCCATATTACCCAAAGCAATATATGAATTTAATGCAATCCCCATCAAAATTTCAATGTCATTTTTAAAAGAAATACTAGTAGACTGAGAAATAATCAGATTTGTATGGAACCTTAAATTGGATTTTTAAAATTTTGCCTTTTAATGTGAGGGTTTAACTCATTAAATGTATTACATTTACTGATATATTTGACTAATGCCTGCCATTTCTCTGCATGTTTTCTGTTTACTATATATAGATTTCATTTTCCTAGTGACAGTTTGGCCAATTTGTTTTATTTCTTTTGTCATCTCATGGATTAGAAACTATATAGCTACTTTTTTTTCCTAGATGCTTCCCATCAATTTTTACAAATGCACTTTAATTTGTCTTTCAACATCAAGGATTAAATTATATCTACATTGTTTTCTATTGAATAAGACATTCATCATCTTATATCTACTCACCTTACCACCTTTTATTGAAATTTAATTCTAGATTGGTTCTATATGTTTGCATTATTTGGGAAATCTTTTTTTCAATATATTAAATTTCAGTTACGTTGGCAAAAATTGTTTATCCTTACAAATCTTTGTCTTTGCTTGTCATTCTATATAATAAAAGCCTAATATGCAAATTGACTGAACGGCAGAATGTCTGGTTGGCGGGGGACAGTGCCGGCAAGCGGTGGCACCAGGCCAGCCAAGGCTGATGCCAGCAGGCAGAGGGAGGGGATGGCGATTGGGTAGGTGGAGCCAATGGCAGCAGTGGGGCAATGGAGGGTGGGGCTGGTCGCTTGCTGAGGGAGGCCAGACTCCCCACAGGAGCGGGCCTAAGCTGTCAGTCAGACATCCCCCGAGAGATCCCAGATTGCGAGAGAGTGCAGGCCAGGCTGAGAGACCCCCATGAGTGCATGAATTTTCATGCACTAGGCCTCTAGTATTATTATATTTCATGTCCCTTCTTTTTTTACATCATTTTTCAAATTAAATCTTTATTGTTGAAAGTATTACATATTTCCCCATTTCCTGCCCTCCCCCCCCCGCATTGACCTTCTTTTTGTATTTTTCATTTCACCAGATTCTGTTGTTGAATAATTTTGTTCAGAGACAATGAGTATATATTTTCTAAGTATTGGAATTCTGAAAATAGCTTTTTTTGTGAATATGTATTGCTTTGCCTTGGCACTTTAAAGACATATTTTGTTTATCTTCCTACACTGTGAGTTTCATATAAAAAATCTTATGAGACTTCCAGTCTCATTCCATGATCAGGAGCTTTTATTCCTTTTATTCTCATAGTTTAGAGATTTGGGGGGATCTACTTAGCACTCTATGTTAAGATATGAGTATTTCTTAATCTCGATGTAATTTTTTACATCTTGCGTTTGATCATATTTTTCCTAATCTCTCATTATCTTATTCTGAAATCCCTATTAGGTTGATCCTAAGTCTGGCTTTCCCATTTACCATGTCAGTACTCAGTGATCTTACCTTTTCTATAGTACTTCAGCTGTGATATGTTTTGTTGTTGCTGTTTTGTTCCACTTTCTGAAAGATAACCATTTCTGTCGATTTCTAATTCAGTCTTTGTGTTAGCTCAAGTTGCTACAATAAAATATTATGAACTCGGTGGCTTAAAAACCACAGGAATGTATTTGTCACAAATCTGGAGGCTGGGCATCTGAGATCAGAATGTCAGCCTGTTTGGGAAAGGGCCACCGGGCGGGGCTGTTTTACTATTATCTCTATTACTTCTGGGGTCACTGTTTGATTTCCCCCTTTTTTTCATATTATTGACTTTGCAGAGGTTCTTCTGCCTATTTCACTTCTCTACTTTCTAGGCCTTCTTGTCTTTGACCTTCTGCTAATAGCTTCATATTTGATGACT
>NW_005358649.1:1883039-1887433 GCF_000412655.1 Myotis brandtii
TCTCTCTCTCTCTTTCTCATAGTTTATATGTTCATCTGCCTTTGATACCCCAGGGATATCAATATTTCAGACTCAATTATGCTAATCTTACTTTTTCCCATTAGGCCACTATTGTGTATAAATTTCTTAAATAAATATAAATATTAACTTTTGAATGGGATTTTGGCAATGAGACATAAGAGGTAAAAACACGAGTTTAGTTGACCAAACTGAAACAGAAGACTTGAATTGCTTTTAATTAGAAAAGTTTTTTCTATATATCACCTCTAGAATAATCTATGAAATGCTAACATATAGTGATTGTATTTCCTGGGAAAGAAAGTGTTGCTTCTCCTGTTTAGTCTTGAGATCCTAAGAAACAAAGCTAGGGATACAAGATATACACACTCAAATTTATCTTCCGGGTGGTGGTAACTTCTACAAGAAAACATTGGGAGATTAGAAACTTGCTACCTGTGAGCTTTTGGGAGGCAAATGTTACTTTTATTTGTTTTCCTTTAGGTGACCAACACTTAGTAGAGTATAAATTGATGTACTCTTTTGGGAAAAACATATCTTCACAATCAATAAATTTTATTTTTAAAAGGTAATCTAGAATGTGAACAGAAAAATGTCCTGACTAGAAATAATTCCTATTAGAAATAAATCAAAATGCATAGTCTTTGGGGTTTTCTTTCTCTTTGTTTGATTTCCCTCTATTTTCCAGTATGTTTGGTGCAATAAACTCCGTTTAAAACAAAAGTTGAACTTTTCTAAAGATATAAAAGGAAATTAATGTTATCATCCACTGCTGGTAGAGGTCTTGGGTATCAGTCCTACAGATTTCATTGCCATTCACATGAGACTCTTGTGCAGAATCACCTCAGGTTTCATCAATACAGACACAACAATTTGGAAGCCGGGGCAAATTACTTATCCTTTAAGGTTTTGCACAGTTGATCAATGAGTGGCAGGAAGTCTAGATTTAATAGAAACTACCAGCAAGGAATCACTGTCACCAACATCTATCTCGTGACCACATCACACACACCCTTGTTAAGTCACCTAATAGCCATTACATCTCTGAGAAGAATTAAGTGATGGGAATGATGCTACCACAGCCCTGCCTGGTCAGGCAGGCAACATGGTTCACAGTTGTAATTTGCAGCCTTCTTTGAAGGGAGCCGTGTGACAGGGTTTCAGGTACCAGCATATTCAAACTCCCAACTGCACTTCAGTTGTTCCCCATTCGAGTCTGCAGCATTTCAGTTTCTCATTATTTCCTCCTTGTTGGCATTTTCACCTAAAAGATACACTACAATGATTTTTCTTAAAGAAATGTAATGCTGCATCTGTGATTAAAAATGGGGTAAGATTATTACTCAGGAACTAATATTTTTAAAACAAAATACAGAAGTCAGTATGCCCCTGTTATAATCTAACTACATGGACTATTTCCAACTGAGCATTAGCCAAATGTCCTGGGATTTCCCACACATTTTCTATGAATTTCCATCAGCATTTGTTGTGCTTTACTAGTTATTTCACTTCTTGTGTTTTCCCCTGGTATGTTGTGTAAGGGAATTTCTCACAGCAGACAATATGCACTCTAGCTTTGCAGAGTACCCATACTCAATACATGTGTGCTGAATAAATTAATTAATATTTTGCTCTTCATAAATCAAGGACATGATTTAAGAATTTATATTTGGTAAATACACCTGGAAATTTACAATAAACCAGCAAGTATCTAAAATTTCACATCTGAGAAGACCCGTCTTCATTATTTCAGAATCTATTTCACTAGTTCACAGTTTAAAAAGAATAGACCCCTCCACTCCTCCCCCCCAAAAAAAAAGCCATGCTTTATTTGCTTTTAGCATTTCTTTGAGCTTTATCAAAATGCAAAACGCTTGCCACACTAACCAATGGCCTTTGCATGCTGGCAAAAATACCGACTGTTTTTACAAGAAGGAACTTAGATGAGTGAAAAATAATCCACGCTATAAACGGCCCTAATGATTTTGTTATTTAGTGTCAGTGTTGCAAGTGATTAAAAACAGAGGGATAAAGACTGATTGATTCATGGCTTTCTTTCTTTTTTTTCAAGATGTCTACAAAACCTCCTCATTTCAACCAAATGTTATTCTCAGGATTTCTGTCCTGTCCTTAATGCTTTTCTGTGCAGTACCTGAAAGGGCGTTGCAAGTTGTATTTTCTTATTTTGTCTGGGGAAGGAAACTCCTCTCTCTACATGTTGCCTATGCTTCTCATTTTCATTTGCTAAAAAGAACTCCCCAGAGCAGTAACGATGAAAACAAGCACCACTGCCGTGGCTGGTGTGGTCCAGTGGGTTGGGCATCATCCTGTGCACTGAAGGGTTGCCAGTTGGATTCCTGGTCGGGGCACATGACCAGGTTGTGGGTTCACTTCCTTATGGCGGGTGTGCAGGAGGCAGTCAATCAGTGTTTCTCTCTCTCTCTCTCTCTCTCTCTCTCTCTCTCTCTCTCCCTCTACCTCTCTCACTCTCCCTGTCCTTTCCTCTCTCTCTAAAAATCAATAAAATTAAAATTAAAGAAAAACAAGCACCACCAACAAAATAACACTTGTGTGCTAAAATGCACCTCATTTCATATTTATCTAAGCCCAGAGAGCACATCTTGGTCTACTGTGTCTCGGTTAAATGAATGAATACGCAGATTCAACAGAGATGAGCATGCATTGTCTGCTTTCAATGTGCCTATCCTAGAAATATGATTTTTTTTTTAGATTGTCAATGATGCTGCTCCTTTGTTCAGTACAAGATTGCCATTCACATGAGACTCTTGTGCAGAATCACCTCAGGTTTCATCAATACAGACACAACAATTTGGAAGCCGGGGCAAATTACTTATCCTTTAAGGTTTTGCACAGTTGATCAATGAGTGGCAGGAAGTCTAGATTTAATAGAAACTACCAGCAAGGAATCACTGTCACCAACATCCATCTCGTGACCACATCACACACACCCTTGTTAAGTCACCTAATAGCCATTACATCTCTGAGAAGAATTAAGTGATGGGAATGATGCTACCACAGCCCTGCCTGGTCAGGCAGGCAACATGGTTCACAGTTGTAATTTGCAGCCTTCTTTGAAGGGAGCCGTGTGACAGGGTTTCAGATACCAGCATATTCAAACTCCCAACTACACTTCAGTTGTTCCCCATTCGAGTCTGTAGCATTTCAGTTTCTCATTATTTCCTCCTTGTTGGGCATTTTCACCTAAAAGATACACTATAGTGATTTTTCTTAAAGAAATGTAATGCTGCATCTGTGATTAAAAATGGGGTAAGATTATTACTCAGGAACTAATATTTTTAAAACAAAATACAGTAGTCAGTATGCCCCTGTTATAATCTAACTACATGGACTATTTCCAACTGAGCATTAGCCAAATGTCCTGGGATTTCCCACACATTTTCTATGAATTTCCATCAGCATTTGTTGTGCTTTACTAGTTATTTCACTTCTTGTGTTTTCCCCTGGTATGTTGTGTAAGGGAATTTCTCACAGCAGACAATATGCACTCTAGCTTTGCAGAGTACCCATACTCAATACATGTGTGCTGAATAAATTAATTAATATTTGCAGGAGGGATTTTTTGCTCATCATAAATCAAGAACATGATTTAAGAATTTATATTTGGTAAATACACCTGGAAATTTACAATAAACCAGCAAGTATCTAAAATTTCACATCCGAGAAGACCCGTCTTCATTATTTCAGAATCTATTTCACTAGTTCACAGTTTAAAAAGAATAGACCCCTCCACTCCTCCCCCCCAAAAAAAAAGCCATGCTTTATTTGCTTTTAGCATTTCTTTGAGCTTTATCAAAATGCAAAACGCTTGCCACACTAACCAATGGCCTTTGCATGCTGGCAAAAATACCGACTGTTTTTACAAGAAGGAACTTAGATGAGTGAAAAATAATCCACGCTATAAAAGGCCCTAATGATTTTGTTATTTAGTGTCAGTGTTGCAAGTGATTAAAAACAGAGGGATAGAGACTGATTGATTCATGGCTTTCTTTCTTTCTTTCTTTCTTTCTTTCTTTCTTTCTTTCTTTCTTTCTTTCTTTCTTTCTTTCTTTCTTTTCAAGATGTCTACAAAACCTCCTCATTTCAACCAAATGTTATTCTCAGGATTTCTGTCCTGTCCTTAATGCTTTTCTGTGCAGTACCTGAAAGGGCGTTGCAAGTTGTATTTTCTTATTTTGTCTGGGGAAGGAAACTCCTCTCTCTACATGTTGCCTATGCTTCTCATTTTCATTTGCTAAAAAGAACTCCCCAGAGCAGTAACGATGAAAACAAGCACCACTGCCGTGGCTGGTGTGGTTCAGTGGGTTGGGCATCATCCTGTGCACTGAAGGGTTGCC
>NW_005358649.1:1887686-1929125 GCF_000412655.1 Myotis brandtii
CTGCTTTCAATGTGCCTATCCAAAAAATATTATTTTTTTAGATTGTTGGCAATGATGCTCCTTTGTTCAGTACAAGATGCAGGAGAGTTTGTCTCTGAATAGGAAGAGCTCTGTAACAATTAGTGCTATACTAGTATACTGATGAGATGGACTGCCTCCATAATTCATAAATTCTATGTCTCCAGAGTTGTTTGACAATTCCTTACTGGAAAAAATGTGGTTAAACAAGGTGATCGAGTGTCTTCTCTTATTTTTATTACACTTTCACCATGCCTGCAGTGGGAGGTAGAGAAGATAAGGATAGGAAATATACATCTAACAATCTCACTTCATAAACTCAAGGGATTTACTCTCTTGCCTGGTAGACAAGGCAAATAGAGGGATAGGTTCAATGTTAATATCATTGGTACTGACCAGTGTTCTAGGAATTCCAAAACTAATGAGAAGCGAAGCAATATGGTTAGACTTTAAGCAGAAACTAGTGCAACAAAAATGACATAAATTCACTGGGTTGAGTTGAAGAAACCATATTTCAGGTAGAGCAACACAAAGAACCAAAAATAAAGGAGGAAATGAGCTTTGTGCTCAAGAAAACCAGTTGGGGTATATTGGGAAGACAGCATACATGAATAATTTTTACTTGTATTCATCTCATCCTAATAAAAGAGGCAATACAATTTACAACATTCTGAAATATCCACTTTTGGGCACTTTCCCAAAGCATTGTGTATGGGTTAATATCTCTCTATATTCCACCCTTTGAACTCCCCTCCCCAGCCCCAAAGTTGTAAAGGATGGAACCACCATTGTTCATGAAAGCTAACTGATCTCTAGTAGAATTTGTTAAAAAGATTCCTATACCAGTTCATCCTGTCATTTTTATTGCATAGTCATGTACAACATAGTTGAACACACAAAAAGCAAAAACAATAAATAATTGTTGAATGGGTGTATAAATTTTACTCTGTTTACAAAAGGAAGTCTTTGCCCCCTATCTAAATATGATCAAAACACAATAGCCATCATCTGCTATGACTCCTTGTTATTTGAAGGATTAATTAGCTGGAAAATGGTACGTAGATATTTTAAATGCAGAAAAAGTGCTGCACATCCGATTATGGTTTGGTTTGTGGTGCTCATTTTCAGCTTTAAAAAAAATAGCTTGTGTTTCTTGAAGTAACTGGCCTTTGAAATCATATTTTGCCGGCCACAAATTGGTGTTAGTTTACAATGCTGACTTCAGAGGTTAACTATTGAAGGGTGGTTCCATAGAAGTCTGTGTGTAAGAACGCTATAATAAAAAGCAAGTCACAGAGATCAGATTCTCATTAGGAAAACCTCCGTCTCTTTATAATTTCTGTGAAACATTGTTTGGAGTAACCTTTGAAATCTTGATGGAGAAAAAAACAAACCAGGCTTTGGCTGACATTTACAGGAAAATCAGATCCTTCATCACAAATGGAGTGTGTATAATGAATGAGTGTTTTAGGGCAGACAATGGAGGGAGTTCTTCAAGTCTGTTTTACATCAGCTAATGTTGGCAGGTAATGCCCTCATTGCTGCCACTGTTTTGTTAAGAAGGAAGAATGTGGTGTAAATCCCCTTAAAATTAAAAATAAGGCCCCAGCCCTCCTAGCCCTCAACATGAGTTCATTCCACTAAAATGACTTCTTTTAGAATAGTTAAGGAAGGTCTCAGACCCACACCTTTCTCCACCCAATTACTGGAAGTCTTTTATTTTTTTCCCTCTGCGGGCTTAATGGTGACAGCCGTAGAGTGGAATGTGAATGCCTTCTCTATAACCTAAGTAATGAATCATACCAGATTGGTGAATAATGCTCCACATGAGACAGAGGCAAACAAGTCATGGAAAACAGTGTGAAGAGAACTTTGACTGAATCAGACAAGGTTATTTACTGTCAACATTTGAATCAAAGGCAGCCAGAAATCCAAGGTGAAAGCATGCTGCCTCTAAAGATTACAGTTAGACACTGAATCAAAACCAATTTCTTGTATTTCTAAATCAAGGTCGTTGTTATGTACCTATTTGATTTTTGGAAGTGTTTGGCTAGTTGCAATTTGGAGATCATATGTTTGCACTGAAAATACAAGACCTGATAATGAATAGATTTTGGAATGAAAAATGAAATCCTCTATACAGCAAGCCACCATTCTGAAGCCACCTATGAAGAATTTCAACAAAGAAAAGCAATTGGCTTTCAAGGCAAATACAATAAATTTCATCCAACTGCTTTTAAAGAGCTAAGAAAGTCCAATAATGCTCTCTTCACATTAAACAAATTTTAGACAAGAATTTTTTTATGTTAAAGTAGGTGGTGTATAGATCCTTGTCTTCATTTGAAATATAGCCTAAAAAGACAACTTTCTGTAATGATCATAAATCTAAAAAGTAAGTGGATGGAGATAATCACTAACTTATTACTGGTTTCTAGTGCTTGTCTTTTCTGGTCTTTGATGGATTGATAAATTACCGAGTTCTTATGATTCTAGGTAACATGAAAGACATGCAGAAGTGGTCAAGATGCCAAAGGAAAGAATATTAACCACTCCCCTATATCTTACTCTGTCCTCATAGGCATTTTTGTTATTCTCAGGGGATATTTGTGGATAAGTTTGTCTCAGGTATCCTTAGACCAGTGGTTCTTGACCTTCCTAATGCCGCGACCCTTTAATACAGTTCCTCGTGTTGTGGTGACCCCCAATTTCATTGTTACAAATTGAACATAATTAAAGCATAGTGATTAATCACAAAAACAATATGTAATTATATATGTGTTTTCCAGTGGTCTTAGGCGACCCCTGTGAAAGGGTTGTTCAACCCCCAAAGGGGTCGCGACCCACAGGTTGAGAACCGCTGCCTTAGACCATCTCAATAGGATGGGAAGTCCTCTGGAACAAAATCACTAATAATGACTACCATTTATTTTAGCAATTTTCAACCAGTTTGCCACAAGAATTTTTAAGACATGCAACAGCTGATTATTTAGTCGGGGGCAGTGACCTTTTTTCCCATCAGTTGTGAAATTTTAAAAAAAAATTATAACAGGCAACACAGTGATAACTGTCTGGTGTGAATGAATCAAAATTATACCCATTTTTTGTCAGATAGGCAAAAATATATTTGTGTGTGTGCTGCAGAATTTTAGTAATTAGTTTGTGTATATCATGAGATGAAAAAGGATGAAAATCGCTGATTTATCAGATCCTTAATATGTTCAAGGCAAAGATGAGCAGTTTACATACAATGTTGCATTCATTTCTCAGAATGCTAACAGGTGGATCTTATTTTTATCCTCAATGGATAATAAGGAAACAGGATAGAAATCCTAAATAAATAATTCATGAAAATAACACAAGGTGATGAAGTGAGAGGTGAAATTGTTAGGATTCAAACCCAGGCCCAGCTGACATTAGGGTCCACAAGGTTTAACTGCAACATATTGTCTGTATGCTGCTAGAGTATTTCATTGCTTGGGGTGAGCACAAAAGTGGTATATGTGAAGGGTATATTTGAGGATATAAAGATAATCCAATTTGACTAGAGTGGAGGTAATATGTAGTAACATAAGAAGAAAGAGAAAGAAAAGGTTTTGATATCTCAGGTAGAAAATTAACTTAATGCATATGACTGTGAAGAACTGACCGTAAGTCATCTCTCCATTATTTTTCCAACCACCAACAACCGAGTAGCTATTAACTACTGCACACTGTGAGTCTCCAGGAAAGACATGGGGATGAGTCTAATGGGGTCACTGCCTGACCCATGAGTGCAAGGCTACAGGGGAGAATTTGCTAATGTGGCGAGAGAGGAAGCAGCAAACTGACTGCAAGAAACACTCTGAATGTGCCTCGGGATGTAAGTAGCCTCCGTGGAAAGGACAGTAGATAAGAAAGAAGAGACTAGAGGCGAAGATAATCAGTACAGATCAGACTGAATGAATTCACGCGTGCATGGAACTGAGGACCCAGAGCAGTTGCTGGAAAGAGAACAACTTAAAATAGAAATCATGTGGCAATAATAGGGGGACTCAGAGAAATGCTAGAAAAAGATGAGTCAGTCATTGTCATGTAGTCATCCCTATAAAGGCTGAAGAGTAGATCTTAGAACAGAATAATTTCTAAGCTGCTTTTACTAATGTCTTATTTATAAGAACCAAAATAAATGAGGAAGTAGGTGGAATTAGTTGTTCCAACAACACCTCCTTTTTTTAAATTGATCTTGATTGTTGAAAGTATTGCAGATGTCCCCCTTTTCCCTCATTGACCGCCTTTATCCCGCACCTGCCCCGCTCCAGGCCTTCTCTGCACTATTGTCTGTATCCATGGGTTATCCAACACATCTCTTGAGCACATTTCAGGGCCCTGTGGGCTTTGCTGGAATGAATGCATCATTGGTGTCTATCTTTAAGATGTTCCCACTCAGTGAGAGAGATATGGCACATTTGCAACAGCATGGATGGAACTGGAGAGCATATGCTACGTGAAATAAGCCAGTCGGAGAAAGATAAATATCACATGATCTCACTCGTATGTGGGATATAATGATCAACATAATTTGATGAACAAGAATAGATCCAGAGACAAATGGCAGGGGAGGGGTAGAGGTTAGAGAGCAACCAAAGGACTTGTATGCATGCATATTAGCATAACCAATGGACACAGACACTGGGCCAGTGGGGGCTTGCCAGGGGTGGGAATGGCTGGGGGAGGAGGGTCAATTGGGGGAAAAGGAGACATATGTAAAACTTTAGACAATAATAAAAGAGAGAAAGAGAGAAGGAGAGAGAGAGAGAGAAAGGAGAGGCACACTGGAGAAAATGCTGCTGACGGGTAGAAAGTATCATAGAGATTCAGAACTATTTGCCAAAATGACAGGAAAATAACGTTAAAGGGCTGATGGTTGAGCTGTACCTGAAAGAAAAGGTGAAATAAAAACAATGTAGGTGATTAGAGAGCTTTCAGGGAGAAAGATCAGGAAAGGTAGAAACAACAGTGACAAATGTTATCTTGAGTGAAGCACAATTCTAAGAACATAGTGGGAAAAGGAGGAGTCAAAGTTGGAAGAATGTGGCAGGAATTGATCTGGAAGGACCACACATGCTAACCTAATGACTTCGGATTTCCTATGCAGAGTAGGTAACTGCCTTAAGTCCTTCCTTAGAAGCTGATGTGGAAGAGCAAGTGTCTCAGAGAACAGAAATTCACAAATCATGCTTGCAATTAATTAAGTCAACCAAGATGTGCTTTTCATCTTAAGGCACAATTTTGAGTATTTTGATCTGTGTGAATGTGGGAAATGTAAATGGATCCCAGTTTATGACAGGCGGATAATGCTAAGCAACAACTTAGATTAGGTTTTTAAGAGATGCAAGTGTGAAAAATACATTTATAGAACCTGAAGTGTGTTAATGAATACATAAAATTTAGTGTCATGTAATGCATAGATTCAGAGAATGATGAAAACTATTTGGTAATAAAGTAATTCCCCCTAAAAAAGCTGAAGAAATAATTTGTTTGTTTTGAGGGGGAATAAGATTGCTTTTGAACTAAAAGAAAGAACACAGTCCTCAGATTGCTTGTTGTTTAAGTCCTTCTCCTTCCAGGTCTTGCAGTGCTCTGGGTGCAGAATTTAAGCAGCAAAGGACAGTCAAAATAAATCAGACTTTCTCAATCTCTTTCCTAAACCCTCCAGCTTCAATTTCACAAGTTTAAATTATCTGTATAATTCAGAAACATTCCCTGAAAAAGAAAGTTATACTGTAGGATGATGTTGAAGGGCTCGTAAATGATGGACATTTTAGACATAGAGAGTCACTATGATATATTTGCAGTCAAGAAGGACCTGATTGTCAAACAGCTGGTCTACCAAACAGAACGTAGATACAAAGTGAATAGACATTTTTTTAAGATCTGAAACTAATTTTATTCAAGTCTAACTTACCTGCTGCTGCTCTGAAGTCAAATCCAGATTATTCCATGCTCAAATGCTTCTGTTGAGAAGATATTTCACTTGATGCTATTGCTTGGAAGGACACCAGGAATCAATATGATCTGGGCTTGATAAGAATGGAGCGGAAAGTCAACACGCATTTTCTTTCTGACTGTATTTAATTTACCACAACATAAAAGAAAAAAAGAATGTCCTAAAGGTTGCAGGCAGTTTAAATATTTTTGGCAGAGGAAATAGAAATAATAAAAATATCCTACTGTATCATGGGTATGATACATTATTAAAATGTTATTATATTTTTCTCACACATATGATTTTTTAATAAGCCCTACTACTAATTGCCACTGTTAACTCATCTTACTATTGCTTTGTTTAAATAATTGCATTTAAGTAATAGAAAAGTAGATAATAAAAAGTATACATAATTTCTAATAAATGTCAATTTTAAAACACATATGTGCCTATTTATTTATTATATATTATGTTGTAATGGTATTTTTTGTTTGGTATGGGTGTGTCCTGGACTGGCTTTCAAACAAATTGTTTAACCTTATGTCCGAGTCTGAGTTCTGGTCCAGCTATCTACTAGCAATGTAGCCTTAGGCAAATTACTGAACATTCCTCAGTAAAATAGTCTTCACCTTAAAAAATAATTATAAATAACCACACATTTGTAATACCTTAATTTAAAAAGCTCAAAATAATAATTATAAATAGTAATAACCTTTTAAAGGTTTTCAAGATGATTAGAGATGTTGGACTATCCTATAGTAAATGATCAATAAATATTAGCTTTCTTCCAGTATAATTGTCCCTTCTGAAACTACTAATCCATGCCGAGGTATTCCGTGGGGGTTTTGTTTTCTATTTTAAGTTCATCGTTTCTTGGCTTTCTGGCCTCACAGTCCTTAGATTGCTTACTGTTTAAGTCCTTCTCCTTCGAGGTCTTGCAATGCTGTGGTGCAGAATTTAAGTTTAGGCCAAGTGATTTCGACTCCAACTTGGTCAATTCTTGAGTCCTAATCAATGTACTTCTGTTTAACATTTCTTTTGAACACACAGTTACAGAGTATGTGTAGGGTGCTTTCCATTTACATCGGTTTCTTGAAAGAAAAAGCTTATCATCTACTTCTGATCCCACCACTTTGCATAGAGAGGCTTACTCTATAGTGTCAACTAAAGCTGACACAAAAATTGTCTGCAGATCCTGGGCAGGGAAGCATTAAAAACTAAGAATGACTGAATGGCTTCTTATCAGGAAAAGCAGTGATTTAAAGAAAGATTTTTTTAAAGCATTGCCTTTTATTTCTTAGTCTAAGTGTGCTAGCAAGAAACACTTCTCAGTGGAGAAACAGGAAAATACCAGAGAGAAATTGTCAGTTTCTTAAAGGGATAATTTCCCAGTGGCATTGTGCCAGGAACTGGTCTTTCCCATCATCCATCCTTTCCTACCCCTCAAGCACAGTTACAGAGTATGCGTAGGGTCAATACGAACTGTGTCATCAGTCAGAAAATCCAAACCGGAGTGAAATGTGAGATTTGGTTTGTGGTTAATGTGACCGTGAAGCCAGACTGATCGGTGGTGCCAGGAGGGTCAGTGTGGTGTAATCAAAGGAAGACAAGGATGTGGCCAATGTAATCATTTGCCTCGTGACTCTCCGGCCAACATGGGCCCTTTATAGTATGAAGTATCCTGAAACCTCTTCCAAGGGAGGATGTGGACAATTTTTTTAAAGTAAACTTTGGAGAGATCAGATCAAATATACTGCCCAATACAAAATCTCATAGAACTGGAACAAATAAAGTTAAGGCAAAAAGTAGGTAGAAAGAAAAAAAAAAGTAGCAGATGAATTACTACTAATCCATGACATCTTCCAAATTCAGATATGAACAAGTCAATAGAGAATCCCACGATGCAGGAATGGGAGCCCTTTATAATGTTGTCACTATACATTGAGGAAAAAAACAGCTTCTTCTAGAAGTGTTGGTATAAGGACTTATGAGGTCACTGAGGGACCTCCTCCAGGTGTGGAGGACAGCAGTGACAAGTCTCATTGACCAGGGATTATTAGATTCTGTGTTTTTCAGGACTTAAATTCTCAGGCCTTAGGATCTGAATTGGGGGTGGGGTGTGGGGATGGGAAATAAGATAGAGATTCTCAGTCTCTGAGAGACCAGATGTTTATTAATTGTTCTGGAGCCGGCTGCTTCCTTGGAAATTTGGTTGTTGGTGGTGGTATAGAGGAAGGTAAATGCGGAGAAGTATGTAATCTAAAAGAAATAAACATTTAAAAGTTGGATTTAAGGAATCTAAGAATGGAACACTTTGGTTTGAATTGAATCTTGAGAGAAAGAGAGGAAAGGAAGGAAGGAAGGAAGGAAGGAAGGAAGGAAGGAAGGAAGGAAGGAAGGAAGGAAGGAAGGAAGGAAGGGATGTTGCCATGAGAGTGTCAAACCAGAGAGTGCCACCATTGTCAGACCTTGCAGGGCCAGTTTCTGAAAGGGACACCATGTGGCAGCAGGAGATGTACACTAGTAGACTGGTAGATTGCAGCACTGGCATGAGTTTGATATGGAAGCCCATTATTACCCCATTTTCCATTTGGGATGCATAAAACCCTTGGGTTCAAGGAAAATCCAGGGCAGGGAGGAGACTCTAGAATTCTTGCCATCAAGGTAGGTGTTGAATCAAGCAATCACATTGAAAACTAATAGAGACTGGATATTTTCAACCCATTTAATAGAAGATATACTCAGTCTGCAACACGTAAGAAGGTTTATTTTTAGAGGTAGCCACATTTTCAACAAACTGGTTTTTAAAGATCCCACTAGCTCTCCTGGTGTTCAGTTAGGATATGTTTCATGAGCATAAAGAATTCAGTGCTATGTTTTCAGAACTTGGAAAGATAGTAGGCTATTAATAAATACTAATTGTATAATGAATAAAAGATCTCTTTATTATAGAATTTTCAGTTTCATTAATACTAATTAAATATGTCATTAAAAAGAACAGAAAAGTACAAATAGGTTGATTTTGTTTGCATATGAGAGATAATTATATATTTTAAATGTATCTAGGTCTAACTAAGAAAATAAAATACAATTCAATTGAATTTATTTAACATTTATTGTATGTCTATATTGTACCAGAAACTGTGCTAGAATTTAATTGAAAGAGCAAGTTCCTGTTCTTAAGCATCTAGTGAAGAGATGTTACAATGGACTTTAACGGCGGTAAATAGGCAGTATCTTCAAAGACTGGAGCAGTTAATCTAACGCAAACTAAAATGAAGGAACTTTAGACAGGCTTTATGGAAGTGGTGTCTGAGCTGACCCTTAAACAATGGGACAAAGAACAGGAAAACATCCAGGCACTAAGTCTATTTAAATCATGGATAGACAGAGCACCTAGTGTTTTAGGAGACCTAGAAGTAGTTTGATATGGCAAAAGGAAACCGTCCTAGGAAGGGTGTGTCACTCAGAAGCAGAACCACTAGGAGTTAGATGATGATGATAGACCCTCTCCCTTCTCTGTAAAAAATCAATAAAATATAAAAAACAAACAAACAGACAAAAACAATGGGACAAAGAACAGGAAAACATCCAGGCATCAAGTCTATTTAAATCATGGATAGACAGAGCACCTAGTGTTTTAGGAGACCTAGAAGTAGTTTGATATGGCAAAAGGAAACCGTCCTAGGAAGGGTGTGTCACTCAGAAGCAGAACCACTAGGAGTTAGATGATGATGATAGATGATGATAGATAGATAGATAGATAGATAGATAGATAGATAGATAGATAGATAGAAAGAAAGGAAGAAAGAAAGAAAGAAAGAAAGAAAGAAAGAAAGAAAGAAAGAAAGAAAGAAAGAAAGAAAGAAAGAAAGAAAGAAAATAGAATACTTATTACAGTAGCTTGACCTTATGCCAGTATGGGAACTGATTAAACAGTTTCTGTAGTACTGTTGTCATTTCCTCCCACTTATGCCGTGGGAGTCCTACTGTTCCATCACACTTGCTGGCCTTGCTCAGCAACTGGGTTCTGCCTCATTCAGCCACAGCCACTCTTTCCTCTTCCTTTGTTGCTCATGTCATTTGTCTCAGCTCTATTCTTCCCAGCCCCTCCTCCTGCTTGTCTACTTTTCCAGCCTGGGATGCCTCTTCTATGAGTTTGCTGCTCCTGGGGAAGATTCTCATCAGTCACAGTTCTTTATTAACAGTCACAATGATCCCTAAAGAATTGGGAATATATTCTGCATGGAATAAAATTTGAAGGAAGACGTTTGAGTGACTAAAAGCCTTTATTCCCACTGCTAATGGTTAGTGATACAGTCATAAGCGTTTCTGGTTTGTCAGGCAGAAGGGAGAATATCATTCTTTGTTAGGGCCCTTGTCTTCCCATGTAACACCCTATCTCCACCCACTCCTGCCAGCTCTGCTGACCCTAGAGTGGCCACCTGTCCCTTTGCTTGAGAGTCCTAGTTCTAGTACCAAAGGTCTATGATTTTCCCCCAAATCCCTTACATCCATTCAGTGGATCCTTCTGTGAGTCCTTGGTTCCTAAAGCAAGTAGGTAGCAGATTAATCCAGGTCTCATACCACTCACCACCTAACATCACTAGACATTTAATGTGCCTGTATTTCCATTAGCCCCCTAAACCTTTGTTCCTCTAACCAGATTCCAATATTAAAATAGAAACTACTCTTTTATATATAACCACTAAATGCCAAAACTTTTGTTTTGTGCTTTTAGAAATCCCTTTCAGAATTTAATAAAATAACTCTATTTACTCCCTTTCTCCATTTAGTTTATCTTCAAGTGTCAACCATTCCAGAATAGAAAAACAAGTTAATTTCCCTATCATCACATATTGAATTTTATTGCTGTGGATTTACTTTAGTATTATGTTATATTGTGTTATTGTAATAAATATTATTTTTCAGTATTTTTTGTGGCAAATGTAATTTAGCCAGAAAACATAATCAGGTAAAGGAAATCTTTGGGAAATGTTTCAATATTTAGAAAACTCTAACAAGCTGTTCTAATAATATTTTTTGTAATGTGACTATTTCCTAAAGTCTTTTTGAAAATTTTGTAAACTAACCATTGAAAAACTTTAAAAATATTAATATACACTGAAATTCTTGTTATCAGATTTTTTAAATGGTGGTATTTTGAGAGCAGAGGCAAGGTTTGAGGACAAATTAGAACAAACATAGACAGTTTTATAAAAGAGACTAATGTCATGGAACTTTGGAATCGAAGAAAATGTCAATCTAGTTTAACTGTTCTCTGTGTCAAAAATTCTGTCTTCAGCATATAAAATATTCAATTGATATTTTGAATGAAAGAACTATGTTGAAGATGACCTGAATTAATTGATTTCTATTTATTAATCTCAGTTATTTTGCCCATATCTTACTCTATTTTATTCCCTGAACATTTTTTCTGGTTCTTATAATATGCCTAAATACATGCATACACACACACACACACACACACACACACACACACACACAAAACTAGACCAATGTGTAATAGAAAAAAAATGCCTCTTTTTCAATCCAATGAGTAATCCGTTTAAAGAGATAATTCTAAAATCTCTCTGACTAAAGTCAAATAAATCCTAGGCTGATTTTTATAAAGGTAAATATGACCCCTGACTGTAAAAATAGTTTAGATTATAGGAATAAAAGATTTATTTTTTTGAAAGAACTAGAGCCTTTTAGTTTCTTTGAACCCAGCATTTCAACTGGATCAAATGCAAGTTTTTAACCCCCAAGAAAAGGTATCCAATGTATAACACAAATAACTTTTATATATTCATAGCCATTTTAACAATTTTCTTTTCAACTTTTCAATATACCATTCTTCTGGAATGTACAGTCAGAAACTCATTTTGACATAGATCTAGGCGGTATTATATATTCTAGATTAAAATGGAGTTAAAAGCCTTTGATAGATCATCAAAGCATTTCAGAATCTTACACCTCTTCTGTGAACATTTATTTCAAACTTAAAGTAGTATGAAAATAGCTTTCTGTGTCTCACTATAACCCCGAAGTCAACTGCCAACAGAAAATGTATTAAAGAAAATTGAGAAATCATTTTAGTTTTTGTATTTGGACTTGTATGATTTCTTTTTCACCTTTCTAGGGGTAGTCCTTATATCCCAGCCAGACTTCAGTTTCAGCAGATTGCTATATAAGAACTGTGAGAAACTTGAGAAATTAACTACAACTACTGTTCTCAATAATTGATGGGATCTTGGGTGTGCCAGTTTCTCAGAAAGATCTGAAATTATAAGCTTAATTTACTTACTTCCTATTTTTAGACAGCTGGAGTCAAAATATTGGGTGATTTTCTTCAGTTGCTTTGCAAGGGGCACAAGTAGAAAAATAAAAGACAAGGGACTTGTATCACTTAATCCCATAAATAGTTACTATTTCAACTTGCTCTTTTAAATTCATTTAGTGTATCTATGCATAGAGTTCACACCACTTGGTCTTCAAGATTGTGTAATTTATTTTATGAGGGCTGGCTTATTTTTGGACATTTTAACTTGTGATCCTGGTGGGACATTCCATGCCAACTGTGTTCAAAAGTACATTTGGATCCTAGTATGTTGCCAGACAACATTTTAGAAAATTTTAGTTCATTTTTTTTTTCCTTTGGAAAAGCTCTTTGGGACAAATATTGTCACAGTGAGAACTTAGGTGAACTTTGATTTTGTATTGGGACATAATATGGTGTAGATCTAATCTTTCCTTAATTTTGCTCACTTACATGGAGGTAGGTAAAGGTAATAATATATTCTTTAGTGTTCCAATTTTATACAATAATTCCATTTCTAATAATTTAGCTTAAGGAAAAGAATATAAATAGGGATTTTTCAAGTTATGTTTATCATAACATTGTTAATTATAAGAGAACATTTTTATTAATCCAACTATCCAATAAAAGAAACATAGTTACATAATTTAGAATAATTTCATAAAATAAAATAGATGCAACCATTAGGAAATAATATTTTGAAACATATTTTGTGACATTAAAGTTATATAAAATTTAGCTGAAATCACCAGGCTATGAACATATGATATGCAGTATGATCCCTGAAAGGTACCTGGATTTGAATAATTAAAATATTTTATCTTAAAGAACTCCTCCTCTACACACACGGACATCTATCTATACTAATAAAAGGGTAATATGATAATTAGACTGGGAGACCTTCCAGGAGACCTTCCGGACGTTCGTTCTTCTGGACAAAGCCATGGTGGCGGGGCCGAGGTAGAGGCGGTTAGAGGCCAAGAGGGGAGGGCAGTTGTGGGTGATCAGGCTGGTGAGGGTCGGGGCCATTGGGGACAAGCAGGCCATCAGTGGGGGTCAATTGGAGGTGATCAGGACAGTGGGGGGGGCAGTTTGGAGTGAGCAGGCCAGCAGTGGGGGGAGTTGGGGGGGATCCAGGCAGAGTGGTTAGGGGCAATCAGGCAGGCAAGCAGGCAGATGAGCGGTTAGGAGCCAGCAGTCCCGGATTGCGAGAGGGATGTCCGACTGCCAGTTTAGGCCCGATCCCTGTAAACCGGCAGTAGGACATCCTTTGAGGGGTCCAGATTGGAGAGGGTGCAGGCTGGGCTGCGGAACACCCCTTCCCCCATGCACAAATTTTGTGCACCAGGCCACTAGTATATATATATAAAACCCTAATATGCAAATAGACTGAAAGGCAGAACAACTGAACAACGAACAACTGGTCGCTATGATATGCACTACCACCAGGGGGCGCACGCAGAACCTGGCAGGCATCGGCCACGGCAGTATGGTGGAGCAAGTGAGTGGGGGTGCCAGACCAAGGCGGGGCGCCGGTAGCTGTTATCAGGGTGAGCCTCTGGTGGTTACTGAAAATCCTTTGCTCCCACGCACCATGGTCCCACCCGGTGCTTGCACCTGTTTCTGGTGCTGGCCCCACTCATACCCGCTGCCAGTGCCAGAGCCGCTGCTCACACCCACTGCTGGCACCTGGCGCTGGCCCCTATCACCCCTAAGGGCATCTCCACCTCCCCCTGCTCCCGAGGGGTGATCAGGGCAGCAGCCACAGCTCGCACCTGCTGACGGCACCAGTCCCACTCACACCCACTGCTGGTGCCAGCCCCAATCGCTCTGCACCATCAGCAGATGTGAGTGGGGCCAGCGCCGTCAGCTTATGGGAGCAGTGGCAGGATTGAGGCTGCCGACAGACTGGAGACTGGGGGCTGTGGCAGGAGGGCCAGGGCAGGGGCACAGAGGATGGGCCAAGACCCACCCTGTGCCCACCGCAGCCTCATGGCCCACAGTGCCTTTCAAAGTGCACAAATTCGTGCACTGGGTCCCTAGTATGAAATAATATTTAAACATGATCAGTAGAAACAGTATGAGCTCTAGGAGGTGGCAGAGAACTTAATAAATGTCAGAGGTTGATGTATGTTGGAACACATTATAGAATTTTTACTTTTCCAAATCATAGTATAATTTGTTTACTTCAAAGTTAACTTTTCTATATTTTCTACTTCAACATAAAGGGAAGAAAACATTTGCTTTCTGGTAGTCCACATGACTCAACAGCAGATGAATTGTAGCTGTCTTTTGTTTGCCTTACACAAAAGTCATCATGACAATGCATACAGGCATGAACTCTCTTCTGCTACAACTTTCTGTCCCAGGAACACTCTGCAGTTCCAAAGAATCTGCTGGTGGAGCCAACATTGCTGCGGGAACAGGCCACACAGTAAGGCTTTGGGGGGACACAAACTTTCAGAGTCAGAGTTTAAGGGTTTCTGATGTGGGTGGTTTTATTGATTTGAGAACAGGTGATTTTACCTAAAGTGCTTGCATTTCTCTTCTCTTGCCGATGTCTTCAGTCCAACGAGAAGTCAAACTTTCAGTCACAAAAGGAGAAAAAGACTTTGAGTTCAACTTGTAGCAACCCTAACTTTCAGAATGAAAAATGATTTACTTGATGTAGTAAAGTTGGCCAAAATATCAACTACTTAATAGAATTATGGAAGGAAGGGATTCTGCATTTTTTCGTGTTTTATTTAGGCATGAGCTGTTGTCATTAAAGATCATTTGAAGCCTACCCAGCGTGGCTCAGTGGTTGAGCATCAACCTATGAGCCAGGAGGTCATGGTTTGATTCCCAGTCAGGACACATGCCTGGTTTATGGGCTCAACCCCCAGTGGAAGGCATGCAGGAGACAGCCAATCAATGATTCTCTCTTATCATTGATGTTTCTATCTTTCTCCCCCTCTGCCTTCCTCTATGAAATCAATAAAAGTATATGTTTTAAAAAAAGATTTTTTGAAGACAGTTAGACATTAAAACATAATTGATATTAAGCCAAAGGAACCAGTACTACTGGACCATTTGTGAATGCCAAACATCTGTTTTGACTGGTTGGTGTTTAAGCCATTGAATATTATCTTTGCTTATAAATCAAATCCAAATCATGTTTGAGGATGCAATTTAGCTAAGTTCTTTATGGGATTTCTCTGAAGCAATATTATGTGATTTTTTTGGTCCCAAAATATTGCTACTTAAATTTATTACATAAATATTTGGCTAGATATGTAACAACTTGGTAGTTTAAAGCTATGTGGCTTAGTGCATCACAATTTAGAAACAGCCCTGCTCAGAAACCCTTATTTAACTGTATATTATTTGACAGAGTGGGAAAAATGAGTTTAATTACCAATTCACCTTTACTCCATTTTGCTTTCCTAAAAGGCATTTAAGTTTATTTGCCCCATTATGAAATCAATAGCAATCATTACTTTATTTTGAGAAACATCTTAATCGATTTGACTTCTTACCTCACCGTACTTCAGTTGCTATGAAGATATAAATTTGATGCATAAACTAAATTTTTAAAAGGCTTTTATAAATTATAATATAAACTGTGCATGTTGTAAAACAATCTTACACACAAATACAACCACACACAATAGTACTTCATTGTATAAAGAAAGCAAAATCCCCCATTTTTCTATTCATAATATATTCACCAGAGGAAGCCACTGAAGGAAAAATTCAGTTCTATAATGCTTATAAAAGAAAACGCACAGTGAAGGTTTGGGTAGAAATTGATTTCCCTGTATTTTCAGGGGCACACAGATGACTTTACACGCATCCACAGGGACACACAGGCCAAGGCTGAAGCACACCCTACTTTAGCCCTGGCAGGATCCCCTGGGATCGCTCTAGAGCACAAGAAGATAGGAGGCTTGTAAGGAAGTCATCTCCCACCCACTCCTCTCTCTCCCCTGGGAGGTTGTTATGAAAGTTTCTCATCGCCTCCCACATCCGGAGTATGAACTGTTTTTCCCCACTCCCACCCCCTTAGGAGTATAGCCGCAGACTATCAAACTGGTTAGCAGTCCAGAATTGAATCCTCCACAGTTAGGTTCAGATGAGATCGTGAGAGTGGAGCCCCATAATGGAATTGGTACCCTGGAAAAGAGACCAGAGCTCTAGCTCTCCCTCTGTGCAAGCATAAAAGAGGTTACCTAAGTGCACAGTGAGATGATGGCCGTCTATGCACCAGGAAGAGAAGAGGGCTCTCACCAAGGAACAACTCTGCTAGCACCTTGCTCTTGGGCTTCCCAGCCTCCAGAACCAGGAGAAATAAATGTCTGTTGTGTAAGCCACCCAGCCTATGGTATTTCGCTATAACAGCCTGAGCAGTCAAAGGTAATGAAATGTAGAGGTAACATAGGTCATTCTGGCAAGTAGTAGAATCCCAGTTTAAACCAAGATGGTCTTGCCATAGGGACTGCATTCTTAACCACTGCACTAAGCTGACTTTTAATAGCTATGTATTTTAAAAGCCAATCAACTAGGATGGCTATAATCAAAGACACAGGTAATAATAAATATTGACAGTCTATAGAGAAATTGCAACCCTCACAGACTGCTTGCTGATAGGAATTTAAAATGGTGCAGCCACTTTGTAAAACAGTCAGCCATCTCTCAAAAGGACCCAGAAATTCCACTCCTAGGTATATGCCCAAGAAAAATGAAAACATATGGCCACACAAAAATTTATGCATGACTATTCATGGCAGCATTATTCTTAATAGCCTAAAATGTGGAACATAATCCAAATACCCATAGAATGATGGATGGATAAATAAAATGTGTCCTATCCATGCAATAGAATATTATTCTGCCATAAAAGAGAATGAAGTATTGTACATGCTACAACATGAACGAACCTTGAAAATATTATAAGTGAAAAAAGCCAGTTGCTAAGAAACACATATGATTCCATTAATATAAAATATTCAAAATAGGCAAATCTATAGAGATAGAAAATAGATTAGAGTTTGCATCCATGCAAAATATTATTCTGCCATAAAAGAGAATGAAGTATTGTACATGCTACAACATGAACGAACCTTGAAAATATTATAAGTGAAAAAAGCCAGTTGCTAAGAAACACATATGATTCCATTAATATAAAATATTCAAAATAGGCAAATCTATAGAGATAGAAAATAGATTAGAGTTTGCAGAGAATGTGGTAGAGGGGGTGCTGAGGAAAATGAGGAATGACTGCTAAAGGTTATGGGTTTTCTTTTAAGATGATGAACTGTTCTAAAATTTATTGTGGTAATAGTTGTACACTGTGAAAATAAACAAAAAAGTATTAACTTGCACACGTTATTAGTAAATGGGTGAATTGTGTGAATTATATCTTATAGAGCGCTATTATCACAAAAAAATCTGAATTGTTTTTTAATGCTTTAACTGTTTTACTTTTTACATTTAACTATTATATCCATTTGAAATTTATTTTGATGTACGAGGTGATATAAAGAGCAGGCCTTTATTCTGTTATGTTGAGACAGGGGGTTTTTTTACATTATTTATTGAATAATCCATTTTTTTCCACATGGCTTTTACATTTCATCTTTATTATTTGGTAAACCACCAGACCTATGTATTCACTCAAGGTGTTAGCTTGATGTGTCTGTCTACTCCTGTGCCTGTACCATGTTTGAATGACCACCACTTAAAATACATTTAAACTACTGTTACTTCTTTTTCTCTTTTGCTATTTTTTCAGATATATTGACTATTTCAAATATTTTGTTCCAAATATTTTTAAATAATATTTTGTTAACAGCAAGTACACAGTATGTTCATTAAGTTTACACTGAACTAAAGAATTAACAGACCACATGAAATCTCCCTTTATGTTTTACTTATGCATGTCTTCATCTAGATCTCTTAGTGGAGTTTTTAAATTAAGTTTATTACTAAAGGGTTAAATTGAAATATTTAAATTAATTTAATACTATATATTTTGTCATTGATGATGGTTTGCTGTATATTTTTTTCCATTAGTCTGATTCAATTTTTGCATAAAATGAAACTACCTGATTTGGATATTTTAATTTTATAAATGAACACTTAACTTAATTTTTGTACCTGTCTGTTTTCAGTTGGTTCTTTTAATTACACAGCCAAACCACCTGGAAATAATGTTGTTTTGATTATCCCTTTCCAATATTTGTGTCTTCTGTTTCCATACATCAACAGATTTTTTTAAATGCCTTAACTTTGTGTTTTTAAGGAGGTAATTTTGTTCAGTTTGATTGATGTATAATTGAAAAATAAAATTGTAAGGCATTTAAAGTGTACAACATGGTAATTTGATATACATATACCTTGTGAAAAAAATGTCCTCATCAAATTAATTAACACATCTATCACTTCACATTATTTATCTTTTATTTTATTTTATTTTTTGTGAGGACACTTAAATTCTACTCTCTTAGCAATTTCAATTATAGAATATAGTGTCATCAGCTATAGTCACATGATACATCAGTTCCTCAGACCTTATTCACCCTACAACTGAAAGTTTGTACCCTTTTGCCAACCTCTAGTTATTCCCCCGATCCCTCATCCCTCAATAACCACCGTTCTACTCTCTGTTTCTATGACTTTGACTTTTTTTGGTCTACCTTAGTGTACAATAATGTTGAAGTAAGTGACCTGGAATGGTGCTTCTATTCTAGACATACTGTGGTATGTGAGGGGTTAAGAGTTGAGTGTGGTGTTAGGCTACAACTTCTGACAACCACGTACTCAAAGAATGGTGGCTGCAGAGGGACAGGAAAGGCAGGGACCCTGGATTTCTAAGACCTGCACAACTTCCTTCTAAGTGTTTATGAACAATAAAACAGCATGAGAGATTCTACTTTCATCTTGCTTTCAATGTGTTGCTTCTTGTTTTAAAAATTAAAACTCTTGCCCTGGCCAGTGTGGCTCAGTTGGTTGGAGTGACGTCCCATGTCCCATGTACTGAAAGGTCACTGGTTCAATTCCTGGTCAGGGCTCATACCCAGATTCTGGTCAGGCTCCATATGGGAAATAACTGATTGATGTTTCTCTTTCCCATTGATGTCTTTTTCTCTCTCCCTTCCACTCTAAAATCAATTTAAAAACATTTGTTTAAAAAAGTAAACCTCTTTAGCATTAACTAGGAGAGGATGAGTTGAGAACTCTAAGTCATTTTGGTTATGGCTATGTTCATAGCACTATGTCTTCCAAATAATATGTTACAAGGAAGCAAATGACAGCAATTATGCTATAGGAAATCTTCTACATATAACCCTTTATTGACCCTTAGAGAAATGCTTTCCACTTTGTAATGATGTCAGTCAATATTAAGAATTTGAGGTCTTATTAAAAGATTTTCTAAAAATAAAGGCTCTTAGAGATAAATCTATAGCCACATACTGAAGCAAATAATGTGATGTGACAACCACATAATGGGAAATTCACTATAAATTATCCACATGACACAGTACAACTAAGAGGAGGCATTATCTTTTACTATAAAAAAAATATGCTTTGTTCAGTATTGCAACGTAGAGTATCTTATTGGCAGAAAAATAAAGACTCAGGGGTTCTTCCCAGCTGTGTACTTAACAAGGCCCCACAGCTGCCTTTTTAGATCTTTTGTGGTAAACCATTTAGGAAGAGAGTGTTTTATCATAAACATCCTGATCCATGCTTTCTCCAGTTCTTTCTCCAACTCAGACTTCTTTCAAAGTTCAGAACTTGGCCCATTATCAGAAAGTAAAGAAACCAAAGTTTTGCAACTAGAATTTTAATAAATAGTTTAGACCTTTAAGTCCATCAGTAAACCAGAATCCAGTGACCAAGGGAACAGAGGGAAACATCTGAGAAGTCCTCCTTCTGGTGGTAATACATTTTTCCAAGGACCCAGAAACATAGGTATGGAGGTTGCAATTAAACTTAATTGTTTTTCCCTAAAAAACTGGTAGCTCCTTCTGGCCTACATCGCATCCTATGGCACCTCCAGTAGAAGATATTCAAGATCTTGGAGGGACGTGCAACCAATCACATAAACTCTCCCTTTTTACTGTGCAGGAAATTGTTTGGTCAATGGTTTGGTGACATTGGCAGAGCAGTGAGAGTGAGGAAAGAGAATTGAAAGTAATGGCTAAAATATATTAAAAGGGTTATTGATGAACTTCTGTCCTTCACATCCTTTGCTAATCACGATTTGATCTCAATATTTCTCATTAATCCTAATAGTAACTGTAGAATGGCTCAAAACAAATTTAAAACCCCCTTTTATAGAGACAAACAGAAATTAACTCAAATAGCCTATACTCAGAGTATAATACCATCAAAGTATAATACCATTCCATATACTCAACATGTCACCATGAAGTGACTCCATAGCTAATGACTCAGAAATGACTTAAAAAATTTATGGCTGAACTTTCTGAAAATGAGGCTTATAAAAATAGAATATTACTTTCTTATTCAGTTTGATTTTTTTGTGGATATCAGCTCGTATGAGGAAAGTTAAAGTGGATTGCCTACTTAGCTATAAAATTGTGGCAGCTAAATAAAACTTTATGAGCTATTTACCAATCTCTTATCCATTTTTATATCCCTAAATATTGTTTTGCACTGTGTTTGAATGACTTTGTAAAAGCATATAACCTTTACATAGATTTTCAATTGTGGATTTAGTAACATGAGAGGTGACACCAAGGACTTGTACATTGATTGAGTGATTGATTACTCTACTCTGATTTATGTAACATTGTATATTCAGAATTATAGGAAATTGTTGATAAAGTAGGCACACATTCTTACTTCAAGAGGCTGAGGGACTAGTAAAGGAGAAGACATTTGTGTGAATAACTATGGCCCATAGAAAGGAATAAATGACTAGACAAATGATATACATACTATTGTATTTATGAAAGGGTTTTTGCTACTTTATACCTATAAGTTATTGGGAAAAGGCTACTTTAACATAGAATTATATAATGGGGAAAGGGAAGTTTTCTCTGTAGAGTGGCAACGTGAAAGGCTAAATTTTTTAAACCATATAAAAAATCTCCAGTTACGTGTATCCATCCAAAGTTTTTTAAACTCATATCTATATTTCATAAATCATTCTACAATGCATAAATAAATTTTCACATAGTTTTAATAAAATATATCTTTTAGATGTTTGTAGGAAAATTCTTATTTTGATAAATAAGTATTACAAGGGGAATAATTCTTTACAAAACTCCCAGAATATAAAGAAGATTTCATCTGAGAGACATAATTGAAGCAGGTGGTAAACATGTGTAGACTCTAAGCATAGGAAGGTTGAGGAAAGGTGGTGTCAGGAGTAGCACAGAGAACAAAGACAAGGCGTATGTGGAAATGCTGGGGAGGCTTGTTCATACCGGAAGGGGAGCTGTGGTGACTTCAATAGGTAGGTTGGGATCACAGTGCAGAAGGACCAACTTCTGTGCTGTGTGGTATGGCTATTCCTGGGATGACTGGGAAGCCATCGAAATGTTTGAATAGATGAGCATTTGATATTTGTGTATTCAAGTTGTTCTTCAGGATGACTAAACTGACTGCAGTGTTTTGAATGCAGTGGAGTTAGGAAACATATTAAAACCCTATATAATAAAAGCATAGTATGCAAATTGTCCCCTTAACAGGGAGTTTAACCAGGGGGCGGCGCCGACTGGGGGAAGAGAGGGAGGCCCTGGCTGGTGGCAGGCCATCACCAGCCGCTAGGGACCCTACCAGTGCATGAATTTTGTGCACTGGGCCTCTAGTATTACTATAATAGTCCAGGTGAAGACTAATGATTAAATATTTAGTGACTGAATGAAAGTAATAACAGTAGGAATACAAAGAAGGGGATGATGTTTGTGACAGAATTAACCATACCTCAGACAGTGTGACAAACTGGATCCCCTTCACTCAATGTCCCTTGAAATATAAAAATGGCCCTTACTTTGGAAGACTATTACACAACACTATACAAATTCAAATAATAGACCAAGCGAGTCGTGAAAATAGCTATAGTTCTAACTATAGTTAGAACACCACATCAGTTTGAGTTTCTTCTTGATGTTTGCATAAAAAGTTCAATATCATGTACTCAGAGTACTTTAACAGTACCATGCGTGTGTCAAGTTCACTAAGAGCACGTATTTCCATCTGATGACAAACACACGGCCAAGTTTTAACTTCATAATACAACTGCAGAATGCCAAATAGAAAATCAGGGTGCTGTATTTCCTCTGAATTGCAATGGACCAGTTGACCTGTGGATGCATATTTGTCCTAGTTTGGGAATTAAAGAGGAGTCTCCCTGAGGTCACTTGGCTCATGAGGGTGAATAAGCATGTGTATGTGATCTGATATTTTTATATCAGAGATTTACTTGACTGTCTCTTCAAATTAAGCTTTAACTCTCCTACCTTGTTATATGTCAGCTATTCTTGCTGGAGTCTAAATAAAGGAAATTTAATCCAATCAATTCTATAGACTGAAAATAAACACTAAAGAAGCAATGTAAGCAGCATTTGTTCTTGGAATTCCAAGAGCTTTTCTAGTTTGGCCAACACTCCTATTGGGGAGCCTCCAGTGGGACGCTTGGTAAGTGCATAAACAAAACGTGGAGTATTATCAGGTAATTGTCTGGCAATATCAGAAAGTTTCCATTTTATTTCAGAAGAAAGCACCCATTGGTGTCAGTGAGCATAACATGAGAGGGAGGAAATCCACATGGGCATGAACTGGCTTTTCCCCGTTAAGCCAGAATGGGCAGGCGGAGTTCCGTTCAAGCCTTGCCAAATAGGTTTCAGCTAACGTCAGGAAAATGGAAAATGCCTGGGTATTTCATTGTTTAATGGAGAACACCAGATATCTTGAGAGACAGGCAAGAGGCAGCAATTTATTGACTGACAAACATGCTCAAATGGAAATAGGGAACCAGAGGACTGGTCATAAAAGAGATTTTCCTATAATGGTTTGCAACTGGGTTCCTAGAAAGACCACCCTCCCAGAGAATGGAGAACTACTCATGTGTGCATGGCACAGGCAATCTGAATGGCCCAAATTTTCAAACCAGACAATCTAGGAAATTATATGACTGGAATTTTACAATCTGCATTTCTACTTTATATATCACAAAGCACTGTGTTTCTTATCCTGTAATGTTTTAAGCATGAAATTTCACAAGCAAAAAGTGGAATGGAAATTGTTCTTTTCCAACTTTTGAAATCCTTTCTTATTAATTTGAAGTAATTAGCAAAATTGGGATTTATTGAACAGTTTTGATCATAGATTGTTTCTAAAGCCATTATTATCTTGAAGGAGAGAAGAAAGAGAGAGACAGGAGAGAGAGAGAGGGAGAGAGAGAGAGAGAGAGAGAGAGAGAGAGAGAGAGAGAGAGAGAGAGACTTCACTTGAGGGAAGGTAGAGAACTAATTTGCCAGTTCTTTGCACATGTAATTAATTTACTTCTCAGAATATTTCATTGTGGGGAGGTATTTTGAACCCTAATTTATAGTTGAGGAATGAGAGACAGAGAGAGTTAAATAAGTTGTCCAAGGTCATACAGAAGGATAAATTCAAAGGCAAGATTTTTATTTTCACTAGGAACCTCTGACTCCTAAGCCCTGAAGCCCTGATGTTCTACACAACATCCTCAGCATCCCAAGAGTTGATAAAGAAAGTTCCTTGAGAATTAACTTAATGACCAGATGGCATTTATTTCTCACTTTCATTACAATGGTTTGTTTTCAAGTGATTGATGTTAAAATACTTAAAATATAGTATGTTTCATAATTCATATGTGGGATGAAAACATCGTTCTCAGTTCTGCTACAGCTTTGCTGTGTGACCTTAGGCAAGTTACTTAACTTCTCAGAGACTCACTTTCTTCATGTGTAAAATAGGAATACTAAAACACATTTCATAGGTTATTATATTAAACTGGAGACCTGGTGCAGGAAATTCGTGCACTACGGGGCGGGGGTCCCTCAACCTGGATTGCAAGAGAGTGCAGGCCAGACCGAGGGACCCCACCAGTGCATGATTGGGGCCAGGGAGTGAGGCACGCTCAGGGCCGGGGAGGCACGCAGGAGGTTGGCCAGTGGGGAGGGACCACAGAAAGGCTACAGGGCGTGTCTGGCCCATCTCGCTCAGTCCCAATCTGTTGGACCCCAGCAGCAAGCTAACCTACCGGTCAGAGCATCTGCCCCCTCATGGTCAGTGCATGTCATAGTGAGTGGTTGAAAGGCCTTAGCATATCATTAGCATATTACGCTTTGATTGGTTGAACGGATGACTGGACGACCAGACACTTAGCATATTAGGCTTTTATTATATAGGATGAGGTCATTCAGGTAGATAGTTAGCACAGTTCCTGACATGTAGTGATACTCTGTTAGGGTTAGTGATGATTCCAGGTAAGTTATGTTTCCCTAACCAACAACCACCAAAATATCAATGGTTTTAAGCAACAAAATTAACTTGCCATTCACTTAAATGTCAATCATTGGTTAGCTAAGCTCTAGATTGAGCTTGTTCAAGGTTGCAGAATGGGTGAAGCTTCATTTTAATGTGTCACATTCTTCCTTATTCACTTCAGTGAAAGAAGCAAAGATAGTGACTCATGCTATTGGTTCTTCAAGCTTTCACCTGAAAATGGAACATGGTACTTTTGCTTACTTTTCATGAGTCAAAGAAAGTTTCATGATTATGCCAAATTCTTGGGTGTCAGATGTGAAAACCTACATGTGCCCAGAGCCTATCACAATAATTATTTAAAATAATTTCTACCGTTTCCCGGCTGGTGTGGCTCAGCAGTTGAACATCCATCCAGGAACTGAGATAATCGGTTTGATTCCCAGTCAGGGCACATGCTCGGGTCATGGGCTGGATCCCCAATGGGTTCATGCAAGAAGCAGATGATTAATGTTCTCTCTCATCAATGTTTATCTCTCTATCCTTCTTCCTTCCTCTCTAAAAATCAATAAACATATTTTTTAAAATAATAATAATTTCTACCATTAATTTTCTAAAAGAAATATAAACTTAGACCCACTTCATCAAAGAGCAGTTAGTCAAATCATTATTGATATTTATTAAATTAACAAATATAGGTATCCTTCAGTATCCAAATTTACTCATTTTCAAGTTCAACTACCAAGGGGTTGGATCTGAGGAGGAACATTGATATTCGGAAAGTGAGACACTGCACTAAACTGAAGACTTTCTTTCTCTTACATGCTCTCCATGCAGATATTCCAGTATCCAAATTCTATGTGTCTTTCTATATTTGTTTTATCATCTTCTCCCCCTTCATGTCTCTATCTATCTAGCTCCCTTTTATCAGTGCTTGAATTTTCCTAGACCTGACTGTTAGAAGCACTATTAATCTGATTTCTATATTATCTTGACATTTACCCTATCATTCTTTGGAAAATTCCTATTTTCTCTCCCTCTCTCTCTCTCTCTCTCTCTCTCTCTCTCACACACACACACACATACACACACACACACACACAAATGTTTAAGACTCATATGTGCATTTCCTGCAGTAGGCTTGGAATCAGTTATTTCTCTATGAACCCCTGATTCCTTTAAGTGGATAATTTTATCTGGAAAACAAGATCTGAATCTCAGCATGTCTATTGCTCTGAGGTGTCATTGTTTTCTGGGCCCTCTCAGAGGCTATAGCAAGGAAATACACACACACACAAATTCACTTATATGTACATCTTTTCTAAATTCATTTATCTATATTTAAATCCATTTATCAATACCTCCAATTCCAAACTCAACTTCACAGGTTTTATGCTGCATCCTTCACCACAATTAGTGTTGAACCCACCACTCTTGCATGAGGTTCTTTAGGTACCTCAAGACCCTATTTTTAGAAATCAGAACACAATTTAGAAATTATAGTGAGAATTGAATGGAAAATATGCCCTTTTTCATGTGGTCTCATTTTATTCTCAGAAAAATATTTATGGACTACCCATAGTCGGGGCTGAAAAAGGCAAAGACTTTTGGTTTCTTGGTGAAATATTTTATTATTTTGTTCCAGAATTATATATAAGAAGGTCTACCTATAAATGTAGTGTATACATGAAGCTTTTCTTATCGGCACTGAATTGATTTCATTGATTTTGGGGTGTATATGTAAACGTACATACAGGAGAGAGAAATCTACAATGAGAATTCTGATTCCAGCCAAGAATGGGTAGCCTCCTTCCTACAAGATTCTCTATCTAAAAATTATAAAAATGCTGGACATAACACACACAAAAACAAGCCTAGGAAGACTCAGAAAGGTGGAAGAATAATAGACTGCCTAAGGACATCAGGACTTGAGGAACAACACAGACGTGAGTCATCTGGGCTTCCTTAATTGACTTCTATATATCCCAAACAGAGCATGTCAGAAGCCTTCAACCCTCAACTGCCAACAGTCACAGAAAAAAAATTTTAAACTTCAAGAATATCCTATTCCCCTTACCAGAGGATGGAGAAAGGGTAGCGTGTCAACAGAAAACATTTTTACTACTGAGCCAAATGTTAATGGAAAAACCACACCAACTCCCTGTGGTTTCAGTAGGGCCAAGCAAGGAAAGGTTCTTCCACTCCTCCACCCTGGGCTTCCTCACTGCGTGATGTCAGTGTTTCCCAGCAGGGATCTGAGTCTCCACCTCCACCCAGTGTCAACAAGACTATAAAAGGGGGTGCAAGGTAGAGCTGGTCAATATTGCTGGTATTAGGAGGCCCCGGGGAGGACGGGGAGGGTGGTGTCTAGGTACCTATACCCACCCAGCAGAATTAGATGGACTGAGGAGGTACAAAGCTGGGCTAATCTAATCAGTGTTTCACTCCCCTATCCTGGTGTCAGCAGTGCACAGTGGGGAACTGAGTCTCCATCCCATATAGTTTCAGTGAGGCAGAAAGAGATGGTGGGAGGCAGGTCTGGTTGGCATCCTCACCCCTAATGTCATCAGGGTTCAGTGGGGGAGCTGAACTTCTGGCCCAACATTGCAGCAACCACATGATGAAACTGAACATAAATGCCTACTTGACTCTCACACTATACATTAATTGGGTGACTGCCTCAGGGAAAAATAAAAGACCAAATAGAATCCAGAGATTCATAATCTCCAAAATTTCCAGCAGACAATTTTTTAAAGTCACAGGAAAATCTCAATTTAAATGAGAAAAGACAATCAACAAACACTTAACATCCAGATGAATCAGATGTTGGAATTATATGACAATCATCTTAAAGCAGTCATCATAAAAATACTTCACTAAGCAATTATACACTCTCTTAACACAATTAAAAAGTAAAGAAAATCTTAGCAGAGAAATATAGTTATATAAAAAATGGATGACTATAGTTGATAGCACTGTATTGTATAATTGAAATATTCTAAGAGAGCAGAACTTAATGTTCTCACAAAAAAATTAATAATAATAAGGTAAATAGTGAGGTAATAGGTGTGTTCCTTAGTTTGATAAGGGGAATCCTTTCACAATGTATATATGTCAAATCATCATGTTGTACACTTTAAATATCTTACAACTTTGTCAATTACCTCAATAAAGCTGTAAAATTAAAAGAACCCAATGGACTGAAAAATATAATAATTGATAATAAAAAACTTGCTGGATGGGCTTATTTATATAATGAAGATGACAAAGGATAGAATCAATGAACTTGAAGACAGATCTATAGAATTTACTCAGTCTGAACAGAGAGAATATAAACTAAAAAGAAATGAACACAGTGTCAAGAACCTATGAGATAACAAAAGACCTAACATTCATACCATCAGATTCCCAGAAGGAAAGGAAAGAATGAGATTGAAAAAGTGTCCAAGGAAATAATGACTGAAAACTCCCAAAATTTGATAGAATATATAACTCTACGACATTCAAGAAACTAAACAGGATAAATTCAAATACATGACAAGAAATATTGAAATTAAATTTGTGAAAACTAAAGACAAAGAAAAAATCTTCAAATCAGCCAGAGAGAAACACACGTATTCTTTAGGACAGCGAGTGGTTCTCAACCTGTGGCTCGCGACCCCTTTGGGGGTCGAACGACCCTTTCACAGGGGTCGCCTAAGACCATCGGAAAACACATATATAATTACAAATTTTTTTGTGATTAATCACTATGCTTTAATTATGTTCAATTTGTAACAATGAAATTGGGGGTCACCACAACATGAAGAACTGTATTAAAGGGTTACGGCATTAGGAAGGTTGAGAACCACTGCTTTAGGGGAACAACGATTTGAATAAGGCAGATTGCTCATCTGAAACCATGAAGGCTGAAAGGAAGTGACACATTTTTCAAGTACCAAAGAAAAGCACTGTCAACTGAGAATTCTATATCAGGAGAAAATGTCTTTCAGGAATAAGGAAGAAGTCAAGACATTCTCAGAAAAAGGAAAACTAAGAGAAGTAATTTCTAGCATGCCTGTCCTTAAAAAATGGCTAATGGAAGTTCTTTAAACTGACAGGTAGTAATAATGACTGTTTTGGGCCGCAGATTCATTGAAGAAATGAAATGTATCCCTTTTGTATTGAGCAATGGCATTATCTGCAAATCCTGCCAGATATCTTCATTTAGGAACAATGTTGTCTAATACAGCAAGCTGGAAAGTATCAGCTTAGGTGTGATCCTAGTTTTCTGCTGCTGGTTTATGACAGAAATGTGGTCCTACTGTAGACCCTCACCACAACTGCTCAAGGATGGACAATAAAAGACAAATGGAAAAGCAGCTCAATATTTGAGTCTAGCCTGGAGCTGATATATGGTGCCAAGGACAAAAGTCCAACTTCCCCCAACAAGAGAAAGAACAGTGCTTAGAAATATACTTGGGAGTATATAACTGTTCTACAAAGAATGCCGGTGATCTGAGACCTTCTGAAACTAAGCCCAGGACTATTCTCCTGAGAAAAAAATAAAATAAAAAGAAGAGTTGGAGTCTTTGATTTTGTTCGAAAGGTCAGGGGTGAGGGTGGAGAAATAGTAATTTGGGGTGTGGGGTGTGGAGGTGTGATTTAAGCAGGGGGGCGGGGGATGAGGAATAACTTTTCCATTATTCCTCTGTCTGAATAGTCAAAGTCTGGAACACATCAAAAGCAGTTAAAAATAAAGAGGATTGTTTTACTTATCTGTCATCCCAAGGCAGTTTCCATATTATTTAAAACAGCAAGCTCTCTTTGGGTGACATTAGCCTTAGTGATGTGAATTGCAGTTTTCTTCATGATGTCAGAGCTTAGTTATTAGTAAGTGGGAGGAAAACTTTCTAACAGAATGTACCTTAATAGGAAGAAAATCAATTGAACTGAATAAACTAGAATTTACATTCCCTCAGTCTCTATGTTTCATCTAATATTACCCCATGCCACTGGAGCCTTGGCCAAGAATTGAATTTTATTCTTTCTGGCCTGTGATTTCCCTTCAGTAAGAAGTGTTCAGGCTAAGACATTTAATAAATGCAAATAAATTTAGCTAGTATTTGCTTGGCCAGTTCTCAAAGAGGATCAAGAAAGGAAATGGAGAATACCAATGATAAACTATTCAAAGGAAAGTTTTGAAATTGGCAAAGTTGCAAGAATGATATTTTATGATGGTTCAGATATATAATGTTTTGTAAAATGTTCAGGGGAAAAAAAAGATATCAAACCATAGCCTTTTAGACAGAGATGGCACAGCAAGGGGTTTATTTGATATATAATAGATATTTTAAATGATTTTAATTCATTTCAAGTACAGTACAGGATAAGGTTTGTTGAAGAAAAATATAATAAAGTACATGGAGGTATTTGCAGTTAGATTAGATTTCATTTGTGATGTAAAGGAAAAATACCCAATATTTCTTTAGATATTAAGGAGTCATTTAATTTCCATAGACTGCGGCTCTAGTGTTTCACAATGGCTGAGCTCGTATTAAGCATGGCAATTACATGTGTCTTATTAAATAACTTGCTAATATTATTATGCCCCCTCCCCCAAAAAAGGGTTAGTATGAGAAACTAGTACCTCTAGACGTGGATAGATGATACCAGTCCTGAAAGTCTGCTGCTCACCAGTACTGTATGAAGTTGCTTTACCATAAGCACATTTAAAAAAAGGAACACATTCAAACTCAATATTTATTAGTGTAGAAAAAATAAAATACAAGCCTGCATATAAAATGCATTTAGCGGAGGGAGGTTCAGATGACCAGTGTTTTTATGTTTTTTGTGTATTAATCTGATACAGCTTTTTCATTTTATTTTGCATTGTTTTAATTCTTTAGGTCTTCTGCCAGTCACAATAGTGAAGTCCTAAAGAAACTAACTGATATGATTTCCGGGTTGCCCAAGAAGGAAAATAGTGAAATGCTTACTGATATTCATTAGTGATGTTTATTTTCCATATCAAGTAACTTGAGTCAACTGAAGGAAATTTCACAAACAGGAACTGCTAGAATTTTACAGGAAGTGGATGTAGTGAACCAACAAATCTCAGGGTGTTTTTTTCTCTTTTTAACCTCAGAGGTACTTCTACTTATACTAGAGGCCCAATGTGTGAAATCTGTGCAAGGGGCTCAGCCCTCACAGCCATGGAGGCTTGCCTTGGCCCTCACAGCCCCAGCTTCATCCGGAAGGTCGTCGGGCTGTCTGGTCTAATTAGCATATTATGCTTTTATTATTATAGATAGTTAACCAGTAACATAGGAATTCAGGAGAAAATAGCCAATTATGCTAGGATTATCTATAGATGTTTGAATTCAGATGAACAAGAAAAGCAAATGACACTGGTCTTCAAGAGTATCATTGGAATTCACAAAAGCCTTTCCTTCAAGTAGTGCTATTTTGGGACTAGCTGTATCACCTTGGAATTGGAGTTAATGAGGAAATAGTTAATTGTAAGTGTTCTCATTTAGCTGAGTCCTTTGTAATTTATGAACTAGAGGGACACAACAGGAGGTGATACTGGTGGAATTTTTCTCTTTCCTCTGATTGATGTGACACAGCAGCTTTGCAGGGACAGTGACCTTGGATTTAGACAGCCTAACTTCAGGTCAGGTGTTCCCACCTACCTGCGTCGTGACCTCACTTATAAACTCATGAACAAAAGGAGGCCTATAACACTTTGTTTACTTCACATGATGAACTAATAGTATCAATCTGCTTTATATAAAGTAAATCATTATACAAGGAAAATATATTCTGGGTTTTTTTTTTTCATAACATAAAAGTGAACTAAATTAAAACCATCCTAGTTATCCAAATTGGTTAAACATGGCCAGGCAGTGATCTCTGGTCATTTTTAACACTTGCAAATGAAAAACTCATTGTTACTATATCAATATCATGACTGAATCAATGGCTTTGAGTTCTTAGAAGAAAGTTACAGAATACAGATTGGCTTGACCTTGAGATTTAAATAATGTGCTCTGTGGAACTAATAATTACATTAGAAATATTTGCTGAATGAAGTAATGAATAAACAAGTCGTGTCTACAGAAATAAACCCAATCCAATAGTTGCCAGAGTTGCAGGAAAGCTACTCACTGAAAGGTCATTGCCTTTTTTACACAAAATGTCATCAAAAGAAGAGCCTTGAATTTCCATAATTAGAGAACTTTATATGAGTTAAAGTATTATCTATTTAAGATTCTATGCAAATAGATATTTGAGATGGTATATTTAGGTTATTCCTGATGTATGCTTACTGTTTTTAATGTTGCAAACAGGAAAAACTGAATAAAATATTGCAAGGATCCAGTCACTCGGATGCCTGGATTTTGATAACCTAGACAGATTGCATGTCCAAGTGTATTTCTGAAGATCATGCAGGAATAACTACTTTGGATACTTGTTTCTCTTAAAACAACCTCTTTATTTTCATAGAAAAATGAGTAGTTTTAAATGCTTATTCATGTACCAGTAAAGACTTGTGTGTGAGGTATTCAAAATGAACGTAATTATACCCTGATCTTATCATTCTTCCAAATAGAATATTCAAGAGATCTGTTAAGTAGCAAGATTTAGTAAAAGATTTTGCCATACAATAGTTAAAGTTGGCTTTTCAAATGTGGATAAACTCTGCCAATAGATGATTAAAAATAAGCAGAAAAGTCTTAATACACTCCATTCTGCCAGCTCTGCAAAATAGCATACCATTTTGCCTTTCAGGCTTTAAAAAATTGGGTCATTTTTAAAGAATATCAACTTGGAAAGTTTCTAAAAGTAGAAATTTAGAAAAATTTAGCTCAAAATACTTAAATACATACTACAGCTGTACCTAGCCTCAACACTTAGTTTTAAAGATTGTTGTCAATGTGACAGTAATCTGTTTGGAAAAGTCTTGAGAACATTTTTGCTGCTGATTTGCTTTTTTCCTCTATGTATATTACAAAATATCATTATGTCTCAAACTAGGTTAAGTTCAAAATACAAAGTGCAGAAATCATGTATTTGATGCCTTTTATCCAGCAATATTTGGGGCAGCCTATATTCCTTATAATACAGCCTCAGTATCATTGGTTATGGTAAGTAGTATCCTGGTGACTGTCTTTATTACCCATGAATAAGAACTCTTTTCTGAAAGGAACCCCTGCTTCCTATCTCTTTGTGACTCAAGTTTTTTAAAAAATATATTTTTTATTGATTTCAGAGAGGAACGAAGAGGGAGAGAGATAGAAACATCAATGATGAGAGAGAATCATTGATCAGCTGCTTCCTGCACGCCCCACACTAGGGACAGAGCCTACAACCTGGGCATGTGCCCTGACTGGGAATTGAACCATGACTTCCTGGTTCATAGGTCAATGCTCAACCACTGAGCCATGCCAGCCGGTCAGTGACTCAAATTTTGACTTTTCTATCTCCCCTGATCTATGGGCTTTTTCTTTACTAATTCCATTTGGGATGATCTCTACCACCATAGAAGGCCTCTAATGGTATATTGATCTGAATAGCTAGCCATCTTTGTTAGAAATTGAACCAACTCTTCCCTGTTTGGTTGGAAGTATTGAGAAGTTCTTTACAAACAAATAAAGGAAAATGTGACACCTCTTTTTATATTAGCCATTTTCTTTGCCCAAAATGTGCTCCTTCTTTTTCTCTTATTAGATTTTGCCCCTAATTTCAAAGATGGACAGGTAACCCAGAAAGAATAAACCATCTTTGAGGCCTCAGCTACTGTTTCAGGAAGAGACACAGAATCCAAGCTACATTACTCAAATGCTTCTTGGAATTTTATATCTAGAGTTTCGGGGGAGAGGGGGACACTTTTCATCTCTGGGAATGGAAATCTTAGGGTGTGAAACCACTGCTGCAGTAAGTCATGATCTACATTCAATATGGCAAAAAAAAAAAAAGGCAGGAAATCCCTCTATCGAAAGAGAATATGAATCCAAGTAGAAGATGCAGAGAGAGAGAATTCTGATTTGTTTCAGGCCCAAGGCCAGCTCTTTTGTGAGCCAATAAATTCATCCCTTTAATTTATTTGTTTGAGATTATTTCTATCACTTGCAACCAAGAATTCTGACAAATAAGCATGAAAACCACCAAATGGGAAAGGCTACAGAGCATAATTTCTTTATGTGAGAATAACAAAAGTATGCCTATATATTAAATTTTTAAAAAATTTTAATTCTCACCCAAAGATATGTTTATTGACTTTAGAGAGAGAGAAACATCAATTGGTTGCCTCCCCCATGCACCACAACTAGAGATCATACCTGCAATCTAGGTCTGTGCCTTGACCAGGAATCAAACTCACAACCGTTTGGTGTGCAGGGTGACACTCCAACCAACAGAGCCACACGACCAGGACATCTATATATTAGTTTAAAGAGTATGGTTGCCAGGTTCACAAGTTGTTGGGTTTTTTTAAAATTCTCTATTTCACTTAGACCTGGAATTCAACCAGACCACTCACTATTTGGTCTAAAAGGAGGTTACTTCCATTAATTATACCAGGGGTCCTCAAACTACGGCCCGCGGGGGGTTACTTTTCCACCTTCCATTAATTATACAAAGAGAATCCAAATACTTTGTGGATTTTTAATTCATTTATCATTTTACTTATTGTGTAAACATTGATAGACAGTCCCACTGCATCAAGATCGATGTTCTAGGCACTGTTGTTGCAAATAAGAAGCAGAGAGGAACAACCCACTGTAGGAGCTCAGACAAAGAGAATCCAACTACTTTATGGATTTTTAATTCATTTATCATTTTACTTATTGTGTAAACATTGATAGACAGTCCCACTGCATCGAGATTGATGTTCTAGGCACTGTTGTTGCAAATAAGAAGCAGAGAGGAACAACCCACTGTAGGAGCTCAGAGTGTAGTAGAGGAATAACACCATAGAGGTTTATGGGAACTCAGAGCAGAGCCAGCTGGAAAGGTGGGAAGTCTTCACCCAGGAGATAACATTGGAGCAATGTCACAAATTATGACTGGAAAATGTCCTGCCGTGCCTTCCTAGTTGCCAGTTTCTCACCTGTTTTGTATCTGCATTTGAAAATGGAGACACTTAGAACATTGAAAGACGGCTTCAGTGCCAGCAATTGGACTTAAATTTTGAGTTGAAACATACAGAAACAGGTGAGAAAGACTGTAGTGCTCAAAACAGATATTGTGGTGTAAAAATTGGAATCAGATGAAACAATATGAAAAGCAAGATGAGTAGGAAAAAAAATCTGTTTTGTGTTTCTGTGTAGAATTTGAATTTCTTGTTCCAAGACCACTTTTTAAACATTAATAATTCTAAAGGCCTTGCATATGGCCAGGAATGTTGCCAGCATTTCAGAGCATGAAAACTATGAATCTCTTCACTGTTGATTTTTAATCATTTTGGTTCTGAAATTAACTTTCCACAGACTGTTCATATTAGTGACTAGTAATTCATATTAGTTGATCAGGAAAGGCATGTTTTCTGATGATGGTATTGTTTTCCAGTGCTAGCTCTTCCCAAGGAAATAATCATTCATATTATTCATACTAGTAATCAAAATTACTAGTTGTTGGGAGTTTCAGAACTTGTATTTTGGTTGTTTCTTTTAAACCCAGAAAACTATCTATACATTTTAAGTGGATGGCCTTGCCTTTCATTTCTTTTATTGGATTCCATTTTATCTAGAACTAAGTTCAAATAATGTCATTTGAGACCATGTACTATCTCTTAGGCCTGCATGTTTACAAAACAAAGTCTAGTGTTAAAAGTGACTTGGGTGTCTGCTAATTATTAAAATTGTCCACATACTTGAAAATGTTTCTTCATTGTCAAAGATAAGATAATTACTGTGTCTTGTTGCATGAGGTCTAGGAGAACCTCTTCACATACAAATTATTTTTATGGCACATTCATATTAAGAATGGGAAGGAAGCCAGGCCGGTGTTGCTCAGTGGCTGAGCATGGACCCATGGACCAGGATGTCATGGTTCGATTCCCAGTCAGGGCATGGGCCAGGTTGCTGGCTCTATCGCCAGAAGGGGACGTGCAGGAGCTGGCTGATTGATGATTCTCTCTCATCATTGATGTTTCTCTCTCTCCCTCTCTCTTCCTCTCACTGAGAATCAATAGAAATATATATATATATATGAAAGAATGGAAAGAAAGTGGTTAGAATGAAGCTGGATACTAGTAAAGAAGTGGACAGAACATTGTGGAAGAGTGGCAAAAAAGAAATAGCAGAAGGCAAAACAAATAACAGAAAAATGGGAACACGTTTTTATTTATATACAAAAACATGAAGAAAGCCTGAGCCCTAGGAGCCCATATGTTTTTATGGTGAAAGATAAAAGAGACGTCCAGAGATTATAATCTGCTACTTCTAAAATAGAAACACGTTCCAATATCCAACGCTTTCCAGTACCAACACCAACTTATCAACTGATTTTGTGCAGGCCTATATTTTGGAAAAGCATTCTGACATAGTACTGAGCTTGTCTGAACTCACAAGTCATCTTTTTATACGCACTGAATCCCATAGAGCTAACAAATGAACCTATGCTGGTGGGTAACTTCTTTCCACAGTCATTCCCACCCAGTCTCATGTTATCTCTCTTCTCTGTGCTAACCACTCATTTTCTGGAACACCCAGTTCATTGTTAAGTGTTACATAAGGTCAACAGCTCTGCCAGTGAGTGGTGAGGACCAGAGTGACCTTGCCCTTTTCTTTAATCATAGGATTACATGGCATGTTTGGCATATTGCTAAACTAAATAATGTCACATATGCATATTTTCTAATCATTGGCTGTCTGGAGTCAAATTACTCAAAATGTGATTTATTGGGTAATCTTCCATCAAGATTAAGCTGAACACACTTAATCAAGTATTACAGCCAACTGTGGTTCTAGAAAATCCACCAGTGTTTGCCTCAGCTTGATGATTAGTAAAACCATGATTTACTTTTTCTTTAAGATTAACTTTTTTTTTTTAGTATAATAGCTTTAGGGCCTAATCTCTTCATATTTTTCAGGGTAAAGACAACTTCACATATTTCAACATAGATTATACCTAGATATCGTTTCTAATATGCATAGAAACAATGTTTTAATACATATTTGAACCCCACTTTCTACCTTTGTTTATTGTCAAGGTTTGAATATTTATGTGTAGCCACACAAAATTCAGGCTTCATTAAAACTTTTCAAAGTGTTAGTAAATGAGTATTGGGTAGTTTACTATCGATTAACTTTTGCTACATTCTTGCATGGATTAAAAAAAATCATTTTCCCTCAAGAAGACTCATTTTTTCCAAGAACATGAAAATACAGTTATGCAAGTAGATTAGTCAGAAGAGGAAAGAACAAAAGCAAATAAATATTTGAAAGTTCTGTTTGCTTTGGAGATTCTGAAGATAGCTGAGAAATTTAACTTGGGAATTTTTAACTTTCCACAAGGATGCCTTAAATTATCACAAGATTATCACTTCCACATTTATGGCTAGTATTCCTGAAATAATATTTTAAGAGACTCATTTCAGAAAAACAATAGTGATTGTAGATTAATGAAAAACTTCAAGGTCAGAAGTTAGGAAATTATTACTCTTCTCTCCAGCTCTATTGTTAACCTGATATGCAACCTTTCAGACATTATTTCAGCCTTCCCTCTCTTTATGGCTAAAAACTTTTAGTGCTTTCAATGTACTGTAAAACTAAACATCGGGTTGATATTGCTAAATAAAGCAAATTCACACTGGCAATTCAAAACATCATATTCTCATGTACAGTTCTTTATAACCTCTGTCGGTCGGTCGCATAAAAACAGTTTACATATTGTTTCTGGCAGTACTCACTGGTAAAGTCATCTTCCCACTTTTCAAAATCTTAGTTAGAAAAGTTGGAATATCAGTGCTTCAAAAAGTGGATAAATCCTGCCATCACGCCAACCAAAGCTAATATTATCTGAGATAAGCATGGTGCTTCCCATACTTCTTTCTTTAAGGGGCCCTTGAGCTTATCTTGGTATCTTATATGTTCTGCACAATGAAAATGAATGTCTGATCTCTAGACTAGCACCTCTTCTCCCTCAAGAGCAGTAATGTCGTTGCTCTTGGCTGCCACAAAGTGGCAGTGTGCCCACTAACTTCTCCATTAGTAAACCCAACGTTGGCCTTCGGAATGAACTGGGGGCAGGAGAACTACACCTCAAGACTAGGGTTGCAGATAAAACACACGAAGCCTGGTTTGATTTGAATTTTAGAAAAATGACAACATACTTTATACTAAAAAATTATTCAGTGTTTATCTTAAGTTCACATTTAACTGAGTGTCTTGTGTTTTTATTTTGTTAATCTGGAAATTCTACTCCATAGATTTGACTCTTGTAATCATGTAATTTTTTTAGGTTGAAATATATTTATCCTTAATGTCTTATTTAGAAATCTGTATTTGTGGAATCATAGAAAATCTTTAGTTAAGGAATCTGTATTTCTCCATTCCACTAGACTTCTGTTTATCATATAGTTCTAGATTCACATTTTTAGTCTCATAATAGAATGCTAACTACATCGCCAATATCAACACATACTTTGTTACAATGTCTTGTGTGCCAAGGAAGTTAGAAAAGGCCCTAAAGAGGGGGCAGGAATTGACCTGAATATTGGGGTATGGGGGTATGGGTGGAATGAAGATACAAGAACATTATGGATTAATGAAAGGCTTAATCTCTGTCTGACCAACAGATATTATAAAGAATTGTACATGCGAACATGTTTTGAATTACCAGTGTGAATTCAACCCAATGTTTAGTTTTACAATATTGGGGTATGGGTGGAATGAAGATATAAGAACATTTTAGATGGGTGGGAAGATATTTTCTATAGCAAAATAAATGTTTTATAAAAACCTGAAAGATTTAGTCCAAAGAACTAGTTAGAATATTGGAACATTAACATGATTTATTATTTATTCTAGTGCTCAATCTTGGCATATATCATGCCCCTCAGTAATGAATTAATAGAATTATTTCAAGAAATAAAAATGGCACTGGGATATAATAAACTATTTTTTCATTTTTAATTCACTTAAAATTTTCTTCCATACCATAAGGAAATCACTCCAAGCTTTATCAAATTTCAGCAAAACCCAATCTTGACTTATATTACAACAATCCTATGTAATTTTTTTCTATATAAAATTATGTTTATTAGTTGTTTACACCAATATACTAGGTTTAAAAATAGATGTTTTTCTGTGTCTAATGTATGCAAAGGCAGTTTAACTTTAAAACTTTCTAATTTAATACAAAGTGTCCCATAAAACTTCGCCTTCAAAGTTTTCTCACTCTACCAGAAATTTTTTTTACCAATTTTTTTGTTTGTGAGCTTTCCCTTCCATTTTTTGGGACATTAAAAATTACACCCTAGATCTGAACTCCTGTAAGACTGCATTCATCTATGCTTCTAATTCTCATCAAGTATATTCTGTGTAAAGGGGCTCTATATTTTTATATGTCTACAGGATAAATAAATCATCTATTTCTTATTATAATGAGGAGACAGTGAAAGACAATCTGTAACTGCTATGTTTTATATAGTAAACCAGTAATTAAACCTCCTTTGAGCTACAGAAACTACATAGCACACCAAACTAGAAACAAATGCGTTATCCATTTATGTTGTAGCTGGGAAGTATGTATGCACTGTAGCTATTTAATGAGTTTATTATTTGGGGGGAAAGTACACTATATTTTACCATTTTAAGAATTTTTCTATATTTAGTTAACACTTTCCTACCTTGAGAAAAGTATTATAAAAATCTTATTCTTTAATCATCAGCATCTCTTTTTTTATTGTATGTGCTAGATATTCTGCTAGGGATATACCAAAAAATTTATAAATTTTTTCATATGCCACTTCTTTCTAAAAGATTTTAAAGTAGCTTATAATACAAAGTTAAAGGGGGTTAGGGTTATTAATAAAGTTACAGTTATATTATTAGGAGCTGAAGGGGAATTAATGAGCTCGTGAGGTTCAAAGTTCTCTCATCAAGAAAGCATAAAGGAAACATGAGTGGTTACAGGAATGGCAGAACAGTGGTTATATTCTCTAGCATGGAACGTGATTTATAAATATTCCAGTTGCTAACTGATGGCAAATTTGCATGTCTTGATAATACACAGAATAGAAAATAAGAATAACATTTTCTTATGGAAATCAAGTATTCTTACTAGTAAGCGAGTACATGACACATCTACCTTGGCATGAAGAAGGACAGGGGAAGAAGACATGGGGATGAGGACGCCTGCATCTCACTGGTGAACACTGTAACAGAAGCACAGGATATTTCAATAGTAGAGCAAATAGAGAGTGCTTGATAGGAAGCAAGGAATATTTAAATCTGCATGAGACTGGCTGAGTAATGAAAGGAAAAACTACTGTATGATGGTAAAGAGCATGTCTGAGGAAAAAGATCTAATTCCATAATATATAAAAGTTCTTATAAACCAATGAGAATAAAACAAAAATCTAATTTAAAAGTAGGCAAAGAATATGGAAGATCATAAAAAAAATCAACAACAAGTGCTGGCGAAGATATGGAGGAAAGGGAACAGTAATTCACTGCTGGTGGGAATGCAGATTGGTGCAGCCACTGTGGAAAATAGTATGGAGTTTCCTCAAAAAATTAAAAATAGAACTTCCATTTGACCCAGCAATTCCACTTCTGGGAATATATCCTAAAAACCCCAAAACACCAATCAGAAAGAATATATGCATCCCTGTGTTCATTGCAGCATTATTTACAATAGCTAAGATTTGGGAACAGCCCAAGAGCCCATCAGTAGATGAATGGATAAAAAAGCTGTGGGGGGTTTATACTATGGAATACTATGCAGCTGTTAAAAAAGAGGTATCTCTTATCCTTTGGGACAGCATGGATGGACCTGGAAAATATTATGCTAAGTGAAATAAGCCAAACTGAGAAAGACAAATGTCACATGATCTCACTTATTTGTGGAATCTAATGAACAAAATGAATTGACCAATAAAATAAGACTCGAAGCAGGGAGGCATGGGACAGACTAACATACCTCGATGTGGAGTTGTGAGATAAACAAAAGAACTTACAAACTCACATTCATAGCCTATGGACACGGGCAGTAGGGTAGTGAGAACTTCTAGGGAGATGGGTAGGGCTGGGAGGAGGAGGGAAAGATGGAGGAAATTGGAGATATCTGTAATATTATCAACAATAAAAATATACTTAAAAATGAAATAAAAACACAAGTTGGACCACATCAAACCATAAGCTTTCACATTGCAAAGGAAACCATCAACAAAGTGAAAAGGCAGCCTATGGAATAGGAGAAAATATTTGCAAACCATATACCTGGTAAGGGGTTAATAAATAAAACATAAAAGGAACTCATAACTCAATAGCAAAAACACACAAAAACCACCCAACCAAATAATTCAATTAAAAAATAGATGAGTCCAGAATAGACATTTTTCCAAAGAAGCCTTACCCATGGCTAACAGATACCTGAAAAGATACTCACCATCACTAATCATCAGGGCAGTGTAAATCAAAACCACAAGGAGACATCACCTCACACCTGTTAACAT
>NW_005358649.1:1929335-1932200 GCF_000412655.1 Myotis brandtii
TAGCAGAGGGACGGTCAATTTACATGTTTGTCTATTATTAGGTAAGATAGATAGATAGATAGATAGATAGATAGATAGATAGATAGATAAACAGATAGATAGATGCTTGTATATGAAATATGCAAAGAATATTTCTAAAAGAATTAACAAAATACTAATTACAGTGTTTGCTTCTTGGGAAGGAAATTAGATGGCTGGAAGTTGATTTCCTTTTGTGTTTTTTGACTTTGTACCATGTACTTGAATTACCCATGAAGAAATAAATAATTCATTATTTAAATACCATATAAATTGTGCCCAAATCTGAACAGGATTTAATTGTTCTCCATTTAAGTTTTCATATCCTTAAAAGTAGTTTAATTACAAAAAGAAAACTACAATCAGAAAAAGATTGCATTAATCGTAGTATTTGTTAATCCTATATAATAAAAGGGTAATATGCAAATCCTATAGCAATCAGAAAAAGATTGCATTAATCATAGTATTTTGTGGAATTTATTAATCCTATATAATAAAAATGGTAATATACAAATCAACCTAACAGGGGAACGACTGGTTGCTATGACACACACTGACCACCAGGTGGCAGACGCTCAATGCAGAAGCTGCCCCCTGGTGGTCAGTGCGCTTCTACAAGGGGAGCACCGCTCAGCAGAAGCCGGCTCAAGGTTGGCAAGAGCAGCGGTGGTGGCGGGAGCCTCTCCCACCTCCGCGGCAGCGCTAAGGATATCCGACTGATGGCTTAGGCCTGCTCCCCGCAGGAAGCGGGCCTAAGCCACCAGTCGGACATTCCCCGAGGACTCCTGGACTGTGAGAAGGTGCAGGCCAGGCTGAGGGACCATCCCCCTCAAGTGCACGAATCTCATGCACCAGGCCTCTAGTTCATAAATATTTGTATCATAATCTATTAGCATGAGTCAAACTATATGTTCACAATTGTTGTGTATTGCAAGAAATGTTAAAGTGATAAACCTTGCTATGTGTGAATATGACCTTATTTGTAAGTAAGGTCTTGGCAGCTGTAATCAAGTTAAGATGAGGTCATAGTGGATTAGGGTTGACTCAGATCTAATGACTAGTGTCCTTATGAGATGAGAGAACTTTGGAAAGAGTGATACCAGTACACAGAGAGAATATCTTTTGACAAAGGGAACCAAGTTGGAGTGATGTATCTGTAAGCCAAGAGATGCCAAGGCGTGCCAGCAACCACCAGAAACTAGGAGAGGCAAGGAAGCCTTCAGAAGGAGCATGGCCCAGCCAGCACCTTGATTTTGAACCTCTAGCACCCAGAACTGTGAAAGGATAAATTTCTGTTGTTTTAAACCACCCAATTGTGGTATTTTGCTATAACAGCCCCCAAACTAACACAACAATAAGGCAATAGTTCATGATGATGTAGGAACTTGTTTCTTGGAAAAAGTAGTTGAGATTTCAGGAATATGAGATTCTATGCATTTGTAGAAAACCGAGATTAGAGCAGTGCATAATATCTCTTAAAGGAACAAGATAAATTAGAGCAAATTTGTTTGAATAGGAAAGAGATCATTGATATAGTCAGGTCTCTACATAAAAGTAAAATAGTTATAAATGTGAATAATTCATTTCTCACATGACAAAGATGCTAAATGGATAAAAAGAAAGAAAAGACTGCTTCATATACACATGACTGTGATTAAGACTCTATTGTGCAAGTTTATCAAACAATCCAGCTTAAAGAAAGCAACGATGGCTTTATTCATGTAGGAAAAAAAGGAGTGTATTCATGTTGGGAAAGGTGTTGCAAACACAGTACTGAATACTTCACAATTTTAAAGAACTGCGCAACTGTAATTGCTCAGTGCTGTACGCAGGGCATTGAGTAATGGCTGTTCTTTTGCTTACTTTTAGATAAAGGATCTGCAGCTATAGAACTCTTCTCCATGACATTGTCACAGAACACACTATTTAAAGATTTACATCATTTCATCACTCCAGGTAATTTATTTCCTAAGAATGCCATAAATTCTACTTAAGTCATTTCCTGTCTCCCAATGAAATGAAAGGCATCGCTAAAGAGATGTCAGTGTATCTTTTTGAGTGTCTGTGTTTTATATTTTTGCATTTTCCCAGGAAGAAAGGGAGACAGTGACTCAATTAATACCTTATGCTTATCCTCTCATTATTCCATTCTGGGTTTGGGGGATCATTTGAAATAGATGGAGGGTGTTTCCTCAAACTCCTCAGGCTGGTGCTTGTTAAGTTACAGCCCTGCTCTGCCCTGTGTTGTTCTTGTAGCCTCGTCATGGATGAGTAGGATGCTAGTTCTCACCAGTCAAAGTAACCTTTAGAAATGAATTGTTTTCCTCTTTCCTACTTAATTCTGCTAATATTTAAAAATGGGGGGTTGGGGGGGTGAAATGTTTGAGGCTGATAAAAAGTTGCAGTCTTAATATTTATTTAAAAAGGAAGAACTGTCAGCTCATCAGAGACACTGGGCTGGAACTGATGAGTTACATGACCCTCCTGACTGAATTGTAATGCATTCTTTCCTAAGCTGTTCACGAAATCTAGGTAATCTCACGCCTCTTTTTTGTTTTGTTTTGTTAAGGTAACTGTAGATTCACATGCAATTGTAAAAAAAAGTAATAGAGAGAGATCATCTCCCGCCTCCACTCAGTTTCCTGCAATAGTAACATTATGCAATGCAGTGTGTCGGCACTGGTACAATCCATGGCTCGTATTCACATTCCTCCAGTTTTACTAAAACTTGTTCGTGTGTATGTATAAGTGTATGTGTGTGTGCTCCTGTGTGTATAAGTAGCTACATACAATCTATCACATGTGTAGGTGCATGCATCTGCCATCATAGTAAGAGGCTTAAACGAT
>NW_005358649.1:1934126-1947306 GCF_000412655.1 Myotis brandtii
TTAGTTGTATGCTCAAATTTATATCTTCAGCCCAGGCTCCCATTTGTAATGGCCTGTGCAACATTGCATTGGGATATCTAGTAGTATTTCATTGTTCTAGTTGCTTAAATAAAGTTTTAGAAAGTTTACTCTACTAGTTTCTTTACATTGTACATCCAACCATCATCAAAGTTCTTGGTTCTACCTTCAAAATATATGCAGACTTTGACCATATCACCACCTCACTACAAACATCTTGGTCCAAACCTCTAGAAGCTGTTGCCTGGACTGTTGCAACATCCTCCATACTGTTCTCCCTATTTTCACCGTTGTTCTCCTACAGTCATTGTCTACAGTAGATCATGTGTTTCCTCTGCTCAGAACCCTCTGATGTCCAATAATTTCCCTTCTCGCTCAGAGAAAAAGTCAATGTCATTACTATGCCCTACAAGTAACTTAATGGTATGACCCCTGACTTATTTTTCTCTACCACTGACCACCCTGCTCACTTTGCTCCAGCCATATTTCTGGAGCATGAGACGTTTGCCCCTGCCTCCACACCACCTTTACATTTGCTGCTACTTCTGCTTGAGACCTTCTTCCCCTAGATGTTTATATGGCTCCCTCCCTCATCATCTTCTGGCATCAATTGTAATTCAGATATCACAAAGTGCTTCCTGGTTATCCTATAGAAAATAGTTGCATTCTCACGTACAGCATTCTCTATCCCTGTACCTTGCTATAATTTTATCCACAGCACATAACACTGGGTGATATATATCATATATCATATAATTATATATTATACTTAAGGATACAATATAATTATATATTATATTTCACTAAATCCTCCCATTAGAACAAAAGCACTATGAAACCAGAGACTTTGCCTGTTTTGTTCATTTACTATACCTGGTGCCTACAAAAGGTGTTTATTTAATGAGCAGTTGATGAATGACTAAAAGAATAAAGAGTAAATGCATACATGAATAATGTATTTGGAAGAGAAAAATATCATAGAACATACACCCTCTCACCAGAGAACTAGTGAAAAAACTTGCCATTTCTGCTGAGATTTTGGTTTCTCACACTGTTCTGGGTTTTTTACTTTGTTCCAATCATTATTGTTCTCCCTTTAGACTCTGTTGGAAATCCATACTTCTTTTCAGAACCTTTATTCTAATCACAAAGAGTCTTGACAAATCAGTTTGCTTTCCTCCCCAAATTTTCTTTCCTTTCAGTACATACCGTTCATTTTTGGCTGCCTAATTGATTTCTTCACAGAGAATGCATTGATTCACTTATCAGACAAGTATTTACTGAGAATCTGTTATGTGCCAGGCAATGTTCTGTGTGTTTCCCTCTCTCTAAGTTGAGTGCTCTACACTGTTCTTCCTGGCAACTGTGCACTCTCTATGGGATCCACGTTCCCTTAAAGATCAGTATGTTTCACATGCTCTATTGATGAAAGGCACTTTCAGGAGGAGGAAAAAAATCGTTTCCAGCCTAGAGTATATGATGAAAATAGATGCCCCATTTCCTAGAAACATTAAGAGCCTATACTTCCTATGTACATCATTAAATAAACTGGAAACTTCAAGTGATGTACATTATGGCTTCTTTATATCCAAGCAGACATCAGTTAGAGTATCATTAGGTTTATTAAAGAACAAAAATAAAATTCTTATAGAAGCCAAATATTACAAATGATAGGTTTGGAAATAATGAGAATTAAACAGTGGAGAAAATAATGTGTATGTAGAAGTAAATTTGGAAAAGAGACAAAAATAAAAAATAAAACAGGACCCTCTTCACAATAGCTATGTTGACTCTCTGTCAGACGTCTTACATCATCTGAGTTCTGTTTTCCTAGTGAAGTAAGGCTTCAGGTTACCAAGCTACCACTGGCTTCTTGGTGTTGTAAAATTTAAGTGTGCCTACAAAGCAACTTCTGAAGATATAGAGAAATTTTCCCTTAGAAGATAGACAGGAACTATATTAAATTGTAACTGGTAATCAAGTCTACCAACTAGTTAGTTGGTTATTAACTAATATATTCTAATCAATTTAACTCCTCTTCTGTCTCCTTCTTCCACTTTAAGGACTCTTGTGATTACATTGAGCCCATCATATCATCCAGGATAATCTCCATATTTTAAAATTAGCTAATTAGCAATCTTAACTCCATCTGCTACTTTAATTCCCCTTTGTCTGGTAACCTAACATATTCACAGGGGATTAAGAAATGGACATCTGGAAATATCATATGATTTTACTTAATATGTGGAATCTAATGCACAAAATAAGCTAAAAAAACAAAATAAAAACAGACTCATAGATATAGAAAACAGACTAACAGCTGTTAGAGAAGAGGTAAGATGGGGGCTGGGTGAAAAAAGTGAAGGGACTAAACAAAAAACTCATAGGCACAGGCAACAGTATGGTGATTACCAGAGGGAAAGCGGTGGGGATGGTAGCAGAGAATGAAGGGGGATAAATGCTGACAGAAGGAGACTTGACTCTGAGTGTCAAACACAAAATACAATACACAGATGATGTGTTACAGAATTGTACACCTGAAACCTATATAATTTTATTAACCAATGTCACCCAAATAAACTCAATAAAACTTTTTTAAAAAAAGACATGGACATCTGGGAGGGAGGGAAAAACTTTATTCTGCCTACCAAAATATCAATTAAACTTTTGATGTTTTACAATCATTTTTCTGCTTTTATTTTTATGGTTTTCTCCTGCTTTCTTGATGTAATTTTATTGCCATTTTAAAAGTTTTAGTTAATATTTAGTTTTTTCCCCCCACTTTTTAACAAAAGATTTTATGTACAGCTTTGATTGTACCCAAGGTTTTACTAATCCTGACTAGATAGTTTCTAAATATTAGATATCATAGATTTAAATTTACATGTGTTTGCATTATCTTTAAATAAAGTGTTATTGTTCATTTATTTTATTGGAAATTGGTTGGTTCAATTTTTCTTTAGAGATTTTCTTTGTTCCATAATATGGGAGCTATACTAGTATTTACAAATATTTCGCCCAAATATGGAATGAATGAGTAGTTTCTGTTTGTAGTAGACAAGATTTTTCTTACTAATAACAATAATGATCATAGTGTTAAGTTTATCTGCACTGCTATGTAATTATAAATATTATCTTCTTTAATCTTCATAATAATACTATGAGTAGATATTGTTATTTTCTGCAGTTTATAAAGGGAAAATAAAGTCACAAAGCTAGTAGACAAGAAAAATAACATGAATTTAAATGGTTATATCTATTATTCAATTTTAAAGAAATACATTATCATAAGTTTTACTCTCTTAATTTTTTATTTGTTTTCATTCTTTAAATGTAAAGACTGAATAAGCTAGTAAAATTTTGCACGATTCTGTTTCTATGATTTCTTTGAACTTATATAATTTTTGTCTTGCATAGTTTTGATGTTAGCTTGGTCAACAAATGCTATCTCTGACAATTATATCTCATTTGTAAAGATACACTTTTCTTATGCTTTTAAAAAATTTTAAATGACCCTCCTCTCCTTTAAGACCTTTTCTACTTTGCCTATAGCTAAAATTGCTCTCATACTTCCCTCGCTATCCTTGTTTCTTTGTATTTTCCTTGATACATCTGCCCATTTGTTTTTAATATTTATCATCACTTTCTGTTTTAAATATCTAACATCACATTTATAATATATATGCATAAATTTTAGCTGGATTTTATTTAGTAACTCAAACTGAGAGTCTTTTTTTCTAAATTGCATTTTAAAGTAATTTATGTTTGCCTCCATAACTGATTATTTCAGCCTCACTTTATTAACTTACTTTATACTTCTGTCTACTTTCTATTGTGTGCTATGTGAAGTATTGTGAATGATTTCCTAGCTCTGGTGTTTTAAAAAATAGTCAATCTATTTTTAATGTACTAGTGGTTATTATTACCTTTCAAGCATGTTCTTATGGTATATATAGTTCTTTATCAAAGTTTCATACAGATATCTTCAGACTGCCCCATATGTGACCTTTTACTTATTCCCATTTATCTCTATTCCACTTACCAGTCTTATTTTTAAAATCTAGGTAGATTTTCAACTCATATTATTACTAATAGATCTATATTCTTGCATTTCTGGACATGCAGAAATGGTCTTATGGAACTTACATTCCCGTGGAGAGAGGCAGAAAATAAATCCAAGCATCAACACAGGTGAGTGATAAGAGCTATGAAGAAAATAAAACAGAATGATGCCAGTGGTTGGAGAGCCAGGGAAGCTATTATTGCTGGAATGTTCAAGAAACATCTTAGGATATGACAGGAAAGATGAGACCAAACCAAAGAAGAAAATACCCACATGGAGATCAGGGGAAATGTTGCCCAGGCAGCAGGAAAAGCTAAAGACAATGTCCTACAATACAAATAATCTTCTCTTCTAAAGAGCAGGAGGGACAAGATCGTTGGGGCGCACTCATGGAGGAGAAGAGTGTAAATGATAAACTATCAGAGTTGGACGTGAGAACGAGGCTGGAAGTCCCAGGAGAGAGCGAAGCAGAATGGAACTGACTGGAGCAGTGAGAAGGGGGAAGTTTGGAGAGGATCAGTCTCAGTTCCAAGTATTTCCTCTTCTTCTTCTAAGTGCTAGACATTCTTCTGAGCATTTTTACCTGCATTCTCTCATTTAATTCTCAACCATGGCGATTATCATTTAACTTAATGGATGAGGAACTGGAAATTCCAAGAGTTCAACAATTTGCCAAAGATTCACCAGATCATATGTGGCAAAGTTATCATTTGGTTGTATGCCTGCCTGACCTCCAAGTCTGTGCCCTTAACCACTATCCCATATCCAGTGTCACTCAGACAGACAGACCTGTTCACAATGATTAGAGTAAAACACATCATATGACCTGTACCATAAGATTTGAATCTTCTCTCTGACCCCACTCATTAGTTCTGCATCCTCTCTACTGGTGAACAGCCTAAAAATGTATTTCCATAGTCCTTTCGCCTTCCATTCAAGCAAGAAGACCAATTTACATTTAGCTGGTGAGTCAATGTCTCCAACAGGCACAACTCTGTAAGCCTCTCTGCTCAGGCTCCAGGGAGCTTGCTACAGCTGCCATAGTAAATCACTGTTGTCTCAGTCCACATCACTCATTCCAGACGTGCACTGAATAGTGGGGATGCTACCTGATAGCCTTGTTTATCTCTTTAGGTTTAGCAAGAAGTATTTGCTTGTTCACAGGTGTTAGCAAAATCTTCTCAACCAAACAACGTATACAGTCAGAATGCATACAAGGGAATGACCAATGAGCTGAATTTCCTTTTGCGTCTTTCCAATTCTTTTGTTTTACTTGTTTGTCACCAGAATGCCTCTTATTCTGTGGCTCAAACACTGAGGATTTTCTTTGTGACTAGTTTGCCTTGTGGTGACTAAGGAAAAGTAGGTGATTATATTGCGAAGTGATGAGAGAGAAGGTTCACACTCCCTCCGGCTTCAATTATGAGGCCATGTTACTTGTTTAGGAAAAATATCCTGAGTAAATAAAGTTAATCACTCTTATTTGAGTAAAGATAACCTTAGATATCAGTGTATTTATTTATTAACTCCCTTGCACTATCTTTTTCTTATTGTCCACTGGGACATTGTATCTTTTGAGTACTGTTATTATAGGAGAAAGACTAGATTTCTCAAGGAACATCATTTATTTTAAAATGAAACAGATTATACATTTTCTTTCAGGATACAAGACATCAAATCAGTTCATTGATCATGAAAAAAAACTCCATCTCCAAAACAAAGGCATAAACCAGTCTAGTTTGTGCTCCATCTATGAAATATCATACAAACTAGGTTTGGGTTTTAACATAGCCCCATATATCAATCTGTAAGTTTCGTGTGAGAAATAGTGTCAATGTCAATGAGTTTTTACCAGTGATATTGCTTCTGCTGAATCCCACCGACCCTGTAAATAACCCAAGAGTGATGGAGTGATGGGACAGAGTGGACAAGGAGTGAAACAGTTCTTATTAAGGCCTTAAAACACCCATTTGTAACATCATTCATACTCACAACCCCTCGTCTTACCATTTATTTTCCATGGCCGTATTCCAGTTGACCATGTGTTCCCACTTAAAGTGGCATGTTAGCATTTTAGTTTCCAGTTGCCTGCTTACTCTTCATTTTTAATAGCTTATATATTTCACTCAGTATATCATTTTTGGAAGAATTTGAAAGAAACTATAGGCATGCTGTAATCGGTACCATTAGTTTCAGCAGGCTGATTAGGTATAGGGACTCTGACTCACATTTTTGATGTGGTCCATGTTTTTGGTGATACTTCACTGAAACATCTCTTTCTGTCCATGATGACAGCATCATGGGAGACAGAGCTCTGCTCTTTGCACCACATGCTAATCAATAACTCTACTGTGACAGTTATTTTAGCTATGTTGAAAATTCTACTTAAAAATGAAGTGGTTCTATCTTATGTATAAGGACCTGAATGAAGAACTTAATGTGATGCTTGTTTTCCCAACGAAATCATAGGGGTAAGTCCTGATCAAACCAGGATTTTTATGGTTTGAATGGTAATGTGGCTCTGGTTTCCAACTTCCTCCGTCTGTCTTTCACGACCTCACCTTAACCCTAGAACTTAGTGAAATACAAATACTGACTCAAACTCTTCTGTGAGTAGGTCCATCTGAAAACATCAGGTAGATCTCAAAGGTAAATAGATTTGGATCCCTAGCTGTATCACTGTGGGCCTGTATCACTCAGAAGTGTCTCCTCCACTCCTCTTAAGCAAGCATCAGGAGTCTGGGTCGACAACTCCCCAAAACTTTCTGGCTCATATCACTCTGAAACATTTATATGATCACATCAAAATGGGAATTTCCATTTCTCTACCTGGACTGGACTTGACATTAGTACTTGGAAGCAGTAGTTTCAAAGGCAAGAATCAAGGACAAAAAATAAAACTACGTGATGCTCTGATGCAGGAAGTCACATCTGCCCTCTTCCTTAGGGCTTTCCTCTCCAGTCTTCCCATTGCTTTCCACGGGTGCTGCCTGCAAAGACCCGCAGAATCTAATTAGTTGAGTTAGCATCTTGTCAAGTGATAAAGACTCTTAACAAGTAATGGCATTTTCTTACATACATACTCAGGAGAAATCGACATTTTTGAAGAGACAAAGGACAGAAGTCTGAGCGTTTTATGTTTGGAAATAACTGTCAGAATCTCTGCATGAGGATCCCTAGAACCTACACCATAATTGAGGATCTGTAAAAAGTTCTGCGGGTTCAGGAGGGAAAAGCCTTTGCCTTGGGTCAGTCTTTTTAAATGTGCACAGATAATAAGTCATCAGGAATGTCTTCCTCAATTACAACAGGCAGCAATACCCATGTAAGCAAGTGAAAACAGACGCCAGCCCAGCCCTCAGGGGATTTTAGATTCCCCTTAGTACATTTATAAGATGGATTCAATGTAATTTTCCTATAAAATGAATATATGGGAAGTGATTTTTCCAAGAACACACAGTGACAATGTAGACAAGGAGTCTGAGAACCAGACCAAATGTCATAAAACATGAAATCTCTTCCCAACCCTTTCACTCACTAATGTGTCTTAGATGAAGTCAATTTTCAATCCTTTTGTAAAAACAATATTTTCTGTGTATTTTTAGAATCATCTGTTCAAAAATTTTAAGTTTTTCTTGTCTCTTTTGAGTTATAACACAAGAAAAGTTAGAACTTTATTTCAGACTATCATGACATCCACTGAGCACAATAAGAAGAATCATCATACTGAGGTAGGTTACCATTGTGCCAGATCAAACGCCATCACAGAGCATGCGTATTGAATATACACTCTCCTGACTGGTTTCTAGAGGCACAGACTAGGACACAGTGCTTTCATCCATCAGGGGCAGCTGTCAATAGTAAATATCTAATGAACCTGGACAAATTTCAGTTGTGCTTTGCAGATGTTTGCTAATGAGTCTGTGTCTACAGCAGTCTGGGTCTGAATACAGACCCCTGAAAGCCATAGTCCATGAAGAAACCAGAACTCTCTGGGTGTAGATCTGATACAGAAGGTAGCTTCTGATGTATTCATCCTCAGCCAATTTTTCCATCTAGAGATAAGACATTGTCAACTTTAGATCAATTGCTTTTCTAAAATGTGCTAAGTTGACAAAGGGAAGGAATATTAGCATCCCTGAGATGTCTTCAGCATGATTTCCCCAATCATTGATCCTGAGATTAGAGAGTCTTTTGATAAGGTTGATACTTAACCAGACTGAGCTGTGCCCAGGGTGGGGAGGACCCCAGCATCCCAGACTAAATTCATCAGAGATGTCTGACGGCAGAATAATGCCCCCAAATTAAGCTGGAGTTAAATTTAAAAGCAGTGAGCTATAAGGCATGATGGCAAGCAAGACAGGAAAACTACAACACAGGACACCTAATTTTAAGGTCAAAGATGAAGATGAAGAAAGGCAGGCACTACACCCAACTACCGAATCCCTTTTCTGTGACAATTTGCAGCCTTATGCTGGGACCAGAGAATGGCCCAGAGCAGGTTCATAATGAATCAGTTGCCTTGATTGTATACTTTTTGCTAACATTAATAGACATGCTATCATAATACTTTTCTCCTGTTTCTCAAGACCAATATGTTTATACATGCAAGATAACATCAATAATATTACAACCATATGTTTTTGATGCTTGCTTATCAGAGTCATACTCAAAGATGCATGGGGCCATTACAGCCTGTCTTGGGAATTCTCTAGTTTGGGGAAAGGAAATTTAAAACCTGAATCGAGTAAAAGGATGAAAATTGCAGTGGCTGGAAGCAATATTCGAAAGTTGCTCACAAAGAAAAAAACAAGCTGTGGAGGTTTGGGAAACCAAGGAATTTGTAACCACAAATCATTAAGAGAAGCATCTGTATGATAAAACAAACAGCAATCACACAAACCCTCTATGTTTTAGTCAGAACAAAGTGTGATTTTCAAAAGTGAAATATTTGAGAATTTGTAACCAGATGACTATACTTTAGAAACCACTTGGATTGATTTTTATTTTTATTGTTTCTGCTTTCTGGGGCTTTTCCTCATATTCCAAAACAAAATTCTACCTGAATTGCTAAAAAGAAATTGTCCAGATGTGTCCGTTGGAAACTAAACTCATCAGAGAACAGGAGTGATTTGTAATGTCCTTTAATTTCACATTATTCACAGACAGAATTTAGCATTAACTGCTAGCTTCCAAATACTTAGTTACATTGTGCATTCATTATTTGAAATATTTTCTTACTGGAATGGCACATCTTGGTAGCTAAATATAATAAACATGTGTTTATTATATGGGTAGAGAGTAAATAACACTAAACATGTAATTAACAATGGATACTTTTTAAAGTGCTGGGAGATTGACATTTTCTCATGATAGTTCTAAGAAAGGTAAAGAAGCAAGATAAGATCTGAATTTCATTCATTATAAAAGGTATGATATAGAAATATTTAGCATTGTGCAATGTAGAATGTTATTCAGATTCAAATTACCATTTTATATACATTTAAAAATAATTTCATATATTTCAAACATAAGATACCTTTATTTTAAATATATGTGGTTTTCCATAAAATTTTCATTAATTATTCCTTTTCCTAAAGGTAGAGTCAAGGAAAGATTTCATAATGCTACTTGGTTAGTGTAACACAATACTCATTTTGATAAAAACATTATGGAGTAAGTGGTAAAGAATGTATTTCCCAAGTGGTTCTATACCCTCCATTTTTTTTTATCTTCCATTGTCATTTGATAATTCAGAAAATTTTCTGTTTTTATTTCCTGCACACTTAACAAAATAGAGGTGCTTTCTGCTTTGTTGATTTATACCTAACATATCCCCCATTTGCAATATTTTTTTCATAGTGTAGGATGAAGAATTCTACACTGTTTCAAGAATTCATGCTAGTGTATCTGAGGGTAACACTCCTATATTTATGATGACAAAGCTTTTGAATTTTGTAACAATGAAATTAGATGAGATCTCATAGTTTCTTCTCAACATTTGACTTTGAATTGAATTCTAGCCTAAACCAAGATTTAAACTATATCTAAAAATTGTAAGCAAATTACTCTATTATATTGAAATTTTCTTATAGTTTACTCATTAATCAAGTATTCATAAAATCTCTTTGAAATCATATCATGTCTCAATTTGGGTCCCTTGAAAGTAGACTGAGGCAGGGATTTGCATGATAAAGTTTCATTGGGAGGGTGTTCTCAGAGGAAGTGAGGAATACAGGACTGGCAAAAGAGAAAAGCTGGCTCACAGTGTGGTTGCAAGTGAAGTCTCCATTTATCAATTCTACAAGGGGTTTGGACTTAAGAAGGACCTTCTTAGTTGTCCTACATCCTGGCTGTGGGCACATCCATGGTGGGGATGAGGGGATGGAACATGAACTTGGGCAAAACGGTTCCTTGCAGGTCAGAGTGACTTCCAATGAGGGCATAGCTGTGAGCCTTCAGGGCTGATACTCCTGGAAGCTGGAGGATGGGCACATAGGCCCTGAAAAGGAGATCAGGGCCAGGCACAAAATAGGTTTTGGTTAAAATCAGTTATATATACTGAATCATGGAGGTAAAGCTCGGGAAAAGGGGTAGAATAATAATAATAATAATAATAATAATAATAATAATAAATCTTAATCTTCTTACATCAGGATGATGTCTACATTTGTTTATCTATAATATAACCCCTTTTTTTATTCTCCTTAAGGGTGTTCATGCATCAGATAGCTTTCCAATAAAGATAAACATGTTCAAATTACCTTGGAAAATAGGGTAACTTGTCATTCTTCTTCTGCTTAAAATCTATTATCTTCTTCTTCCTAGTCACATGGCTGCCCAGCTAGAGATAAAATTTCCCAGCCTCCCTTGTGACTGAGTTCTCAACATTGAGTTGTGAGTAGAATTGATTAGGAAACTTCCAGATCCCTTAAAAATGCTTTTATGTAACTGTTCTTCCTTTTCTTTTTTTCCTGGTGGAAATTACTAGAACAACCCTGGAAATGTCAAGTTAAAGTTAACAAAGATGTCCCCACTCTGTGGAGTAAAGCCCACCTACCTGCCATAGACTGGTACATATGCAAGATATAAATGTCTAGTTCTTGTAAGCTGCTCTATTTTAAAATCTATTTGTTAGAAGAATTTAGCTTTTTACCTAATTAAACAAAGAGATTACTTTAAGAAGATACAACAATTAAGGGGTATAGGAATATCCATGCTTTATAAATGATCAAGAATAGCAAGGCCATTCATGATGCAAACAGCTCTAGAAACCAGATTATCTTGTTTTGGGGGTTTTGTTTTGTTTTTCAGTGTAAGATTTCCAATACTCCCTCCTCTGGTTCTGTGCTCATAGTGATAAAGTTAAACCTTGTCTTAGCTGGCACTTATTAATTTCTCTCTACAGTCCTAGGCCACAACATCTGCTTAGGAATACCTCCTATCTTATGGGTTTTTTTTGTTTTGTTTTGTTTTGTGGGGGTTTTTGTTTGTTTTTGTTTTTGTTTTTTTGCTGATTGCCTACTCTTTGCATGCTTTACAGCTAAAAGAACCCCAAATGAAACACTGACTCTCTCTGTCTGCTTCACATTTCAACCTTTTAAGACAAAAGGTCTAACTGGTTTCCATGGTAATTATTATCCCTGTTGGGCAGAGCACTCATTCCAGACCACTTATGGGCAGCCCTTGGGGCAAGTATTGTAGGGGATTTTGCCAATTTTGGCTGCTCTGCATCCAACATTCTTCCTATTTGTTTAGAGTTTCCACTGTGTGTGTTTTTAGAAGCAGCCACAGGAAGCCAAAAATTTCTTCTGCTTGTTCCTTGACTTAAAGAATGGACATATGAACTAAGCTCAGAAACTCAGGTGCTTCCACCAGGAGGAAATGACATAAAGTCCCAGGGCCAGTTAGAGATTATTTGCAATGGTGGTAATATGGCCAAGATTCCAGTAGGCTGAGCAGTGGTAACTTAAGTAAACTGTACCTGAGATGTTCCTTTGGCAACATCCCCTGCTGCTCCTATACTCCTGTTTCCAAGGAATGCTTTTTTTTAAACTTCCTATAAATTCTATAAACTTTCCCATATCTGTTCCCCGTTCAAAAAAATCTTTTCTGACAAGTTAGCAATTTATCTTGCTTGTACCCAAGATCCCTATTGTAGTGGATCTTGGCACCCACCTGTGGTCCAATTAGCTGTGGCCCAGTTGGCAGGGCCATATGATTGGCTTTCTTCAGAAATGGTGGCATGAATGATGCAGGAAATCTGATGATATTAGGGTACATTCATTCAAAACTATCTCTATATAAAAAAGGCTAGTATGCTAAGTGTCCCTCCTACCATCTGACTGGTTGCTATGATGTGCACTGATTACCAGGGGGCAGATGCTCAATGCAGGAGCTGCCGTGATGTGCACTGGCTGGCACCACGGTCCTGGTGCCAACAAACCAACACTCGGCTTCCCCCAAGTGGGACACAGGCCCCTCCACTACCCCAGAGCGACACCCCACCAAATCGCAGCCAATGCTGCCAAGACCCCGTGGTGCAAAATGCAACCTACAGCCCAGTCCAGCCCCGAAATGGTCACTGTGGGCTCCAGGTAATGACATCATGTAGCAACGCCTGGCTTCCTCTCCCTAGCAGCTAGCCTCCTTGCAGTTTTTTCAGCCCAGGAACACAGGTGGAAACATTTTACACTTTAATCAAATGTCTGTGAAGCGTTTTCCCGTGCCTCATTTCATTTGATCCTCACAGAAGTCCTGGAGTAGGTAGATAGGAGACTCAGTGGAATCCGATTTTCTTTTCATTAGCTGGGAAACGGAGATTTAGAAAGCTTAGAAACTTGACCCGATTGAAAAGTAAGAAATGGTTGACCTTGAAAATGACTTCAGGTTTTCTCACTGCACAGAATATCGTCAAACACTGCTGCAGTTAAATATTTTACCGTTTGTTCTCCCTGCATGATCTACAATAATAATCTGCTTTGTGTTGATATTTACTGCTGTGTTGCTGACAATTACCTGAAAGAGAAGTTGGGGTGCTTCACTGGGCTGGAAAAAGTTTAGCTAAATCAGAAAGCAGGTCTAATTAAGCAAGTTTAT
>NW_005358649.1:1947316-1955104 GCF_000412655.1 Myotis brandtii
ATCTGTCATTGTCGATTGTGAATTTGGTTGACACTTCTATTATAGAGAAAGGGCAAATAGCGATATTAAAATATTTCTTCTAATTAATTTCCTTTCAATGTGCACAAATTCATGCACTAGGCCACTAGTTAAAATATAACAGAATAAGAGAAAAAGAAATGTCTTTTTGCAGGCACTAGCTTAATTCTGTAAATAAAGAGCAAAGGTGCAATAACTTTGAAAACACAACGAATTCATTCAGTTATCAAAAGTTTTCTCTTAGTGGAGTCTCAAGTCCAGGAGAGGAAAGGAAAGCCAGCCCCTCTTCTGTTTACACTCAGCATCTCTTTCCTCTTCACTGGTGACTGGAGGTGAGCACAGTGACTCTAGCTAGAGCTTAAAACCTATAACAGTTCAAAATCCATTGTCTGGAAAAGCCACATTAATGTGCATCAGTTTGTTCTTCACAAATGTCATAACCCATAACAAGTATCCTTATATATTGCCTCAAATAGAAGCACAAAATCTATTCTCTGAAAAATAAATATAATTGAGTATTATAACAAAATATTCTACGTTTTAAATAAGCATAATGGCCATTTCAGAATACGCTTCTTCCTGAGATTTCTGAAAATCATTGCTATCAGACTGTGTTGCTCTAATGTGGGCAAGTGGTGGATATAGCGCTTCTTAAAAGCTTTAGATAAATGACATGGAGTCTGTAAAGAATTTTAATGACTGACTTTCTGAGTCTTAATGTTATACAAGGTAATTGAACTAATATCACACTGATCAATCAAGATCCACCTTTTATTTCCCCTTATCAGTCCTTTTATTTTTTTCTCTTTTAAGATTTACAACAGTACTTCGCTAAGCAATAGAAAATATATACATATTCATGATAATGTAAGCACTATTGATTTTCCATTTTCAGAATCAACCCATATGTAAAACATATAGGAGATTTGCTTATGGTTACAAAAGTGAATATAACAGTCCTGACAACTATGCAGTAAAAGTACAACTGGCAGAATTTGAGAAATGGGAGTGGGTGTGAGAGAAAAGATAAAGGTAAAGGTCATGCAATAATAAACTATTTTTACAAAATGGAAGTGAAAGGATACTGAAGAAAATTGATGGAACTCAGAATAGAGGTTTAAATTTATCAAAGAGATTTAAAGTTACTAAAGTAGGACCAAGAAAAGGGAGACTAAAGTATTATAAGCACATAAAATGTTCATGTTTAATTTAATGGACAAGTAATATGCAATATCGAGAGTTGAAAAATCTAAATTTGATTTTACTTTGTATTTCAACATGGCTTGGTAATAGGTATTGATATGTAGATATTCTGCTAATCACCCATATGCTTCCATAGCACAGTAGGGCCCATAATGTCATTGGGCTCTGCTGCACTACACCTAGCTTAAAATAGTACAAACTTGCAGTCTACTATTTACAGCTCCTTTCACACTTTTTCATTTCCTCTTTGCTTTTGCTTTTTTTAAAATCTTGTTTTACTGCAAACACATTGATAAGAAATGGATTATGGATTATGGGTTATATTTCCCCTGGGTCTAGTATGGCAGAGAACAAACCCCTGGAAACTACTCAGGTCCCAGTGGGTTGTTTTTGTTTGTCTGTTTATCTTCTTGTCTATCTTATTGTCCCCTCCTTCACATTCCTATGATGGTGCCTTAACAGGCAATGAAAGTGCAGACAGTTCTTTCATAGCCATCTTCATTTCCAAATGCAGAGAGCATTTCTATCTCCTCCCACTGCCATTTGTAAAAGCTGTCACTGCTTCACTTCTATTTCTTATTCCTCCTTTTTCTCTTCCCTTCTCTCTCCTGACTCTCTTCTTGCTTTTCCCAGTATTTTTTGTAAGAAGGCTGATTATGTATATGTATGTATATGTATGTATATACATATCTATATATCTATAAAAGAGATTACACACACATCTATATATATAAAAGGTTAAGCGACCAGCCGATCTGCTGGTAGGTATGACGTGCACTGACCACCAGGGGAGAGATGCTCAACACAGGAGCTGCTGAGTAACATCAACTTTGCAGAGTGCCTTCTCGCACTCTGGGACCTCTCGGGGGATATTAGACTGCCAGTTTTGGCCCGATCCCTGCAGGCCAGGCGGAGGGACCCCACCTGCCAGAGGGACCCTGCTCACTCTGCAGATGCCCTTTGAACCCCGATGCCGCCCCAGGTGTGGCTGGCCGGGGAGGGACTGCTGGAGGTTGGCTCCAGGGCATGTGTCCAACCCATCTTGCCCAGTGCCGCCCTGCCGGCCACCTTCTAATTAATTTCCTTTCAATATGCATGAATTCGTGCACCTGGCCTCTAGTATGTATATAAATGTATATGCACATCTATACATATGTACATATTGCCCATGTACTCTTGTAGACAGCAAATATAATATGCATTTCTGCATATCATTTACATTCTTTTTATTTCAGTTTTGTAATAATATTGATAAATAATCAGAGTAAGTTTCCTTATAGTCAGAAACATTGGACTAGAGTTTTAGAAACTATTAGCAGTTTTTTTTTTTACTCCAGTAAATGTTTGAGAGTGAGAGCATGTTGGGTTAAAAAGTAGTAGAGTAGATCCTTAAAGTAAGGGGTACATTTTTTTCCCTAGAAAAGAAGTATGTTTACCATCTATTGCACACATTGTTGGGCAATCTACTAATAAGGTCTTTTTATAATTGTTAATAAAGAATGTTATATTTCAACAAGACAGAGACATCATACAAAACATACTTAAGAAAGATAGGATTACAGATGTATGATAAAGTGAGATCAGGCCAGAAAAATGTAAGCTGATACATCTGGCAAAGAAAAGTTGTAGATATAGATAATTTATGAAATGGAGAAACTTGGCAAAATATTAAAAATGAGCTTTAAATGTAAGCATCAGACAAAATGTATTAAATGGTTGTGATGTGAGCTTTCAATAAAATATGTTGAAACCAAGGTGCAGGGTATAGTTCTGGATACCACATTGCAAAATATTGCTTTTTCTGATAATGTGTAATAGTTGAAATTATACAATAATATCAAGGTGAGCTAGTGGTCATCTGAATGAGTTCAATGATGGCTTTAAGTTGTACACTCCTGGAAGGCCGAATTTGTTTAGCTCACTCTGGGATTCTTAGCATTTCAATGTGTATAGCTCAAGTCCTTTACTGATGCTTTGAAATAATGAGCATATCTAATATTAGAAACACTGCTATATTAAAATAGCAAGAAGATCCACCAGAATGTTTCCTTCAGGAAGGATAAAACTCACAATCATTTTCCACTGTGGCTCTAAGGGTCTTCAAAGTCAGACAGTGCTTCTACAATACATTTAAAGATAGCTAACAAGTAGGGGCAAGGAAATTAAAAATGTAAATATAGCAATTATTTACTTGAAAGCAAATGCTGAATTGGCTTTAAAATATTTTTTAGTCTCTTTTTAAGAAGAATCTGCCACATAAGAAGTGAGTCCTTGGACTACCATAGTGGGGGACAGTGGCCTCGTAGTTCCCAGGACTCCATCAGGCAACCACCTTTGCAAACTTGGCGAATGTGTTTGAAATTTTCACATCACTACTTCCTCATTAAGGCACAGAAAGACAGTTCTCTTTCTTCCTCTGCAAAAGTTTTGGTTGTTAGTGAATTTCCATAGAATGGCTGATTTCTAGGTATTCGTCCTCCTGTCTAACCACTCCCTGAATAGCAGGCCTTCAATGCCATCTCTCTGCCACCTACAACAAAGCAAATCCATGAATGTTCTTCCTTGGCTTTCCTATTATCTACTTTTCTACTTCTTTCAAACAATAATTCACCATTTTCAGGGGCCTTTCCTAGCAAGCGCCATCATAAAATGAGTTTTGAAGGCCATCAAAATATGAGAACTATGAGTTGGACCAGATTATCATGTATGCTTGTATGTTGCTTTAGGTTAGTCTATCATTCTTTTTCATATAAGTGTATCCTGCTTCCCCAGCTAGACTATAGGCCCCTCGAATGGGAGTGCACTACATTTTATATATTCTTGAGCTACTGCAATTTTGTTTTGTTTTTTAATAATCTGGGCATTCCATAGGCACTATTAGAGACACTCAATAAATTAATATAATCTCAAAGATTTATTTGGTCCATTTATATTGTCTGCTCTGTGTCTCTCATCATATCTAACACCTAGACCTGGGCTAAAACTTTGAACAGTGTCTGGACCAGAAGTGCTTGACACATATTTGTTGGAAAGAAGAAATAATATATACTTTAAAAAATATTTTTAATTTTTAAAAGATGCATTTTTAACATGGAAATTTTCCTTTCTCTTTTCCTGGTCACCTTAACCTTTTCGGACAGATCATAAGGATCTCTCTCAAAGAGAGTTCATTCTACGTTTTAGCTCTTGTAGCCAGATTGGGGGGGCGGGGGTAGGAGGCTCTCAATTCTGATTTACTTTTGTGCTGAGATTTGGACATGATTCCTTTGGTGCTCACCCCTAAATGGCGCTCTGGGTAGACTAAAGCATATAAGGTGGGTTTCATTTTACATATTCTTTTCTTTTTCTGTTGAAGGTATCTAAGCCATTTCTTTGTAGGAGGCAGCTTGCAAGCCTCTGCTATGACATACATAACATTCCATGTTTACATATCACATTTTTTGCAACCCCTCCCAAGAGCCTAGAAAAAGTACAATATCAAATCAGAGCTGACACAGCCTTGGGGTGGTTTCTCTACCCTAGATTCTAAAACTTGAACAAGCTGAAAAAAATGTATGCTTTCTTAAACCTTCCTCTGACTTGAAGACAATATCAGAGAGAAAAAAATAAATTTATAGCAAAAACACTAATAAGTTAATTGTCTTTTTACTTTTAATTGTAACAGCTATCTGGCTCGTGTGATTTATAAAGTTGTGGTTTGATTGGGTGACCCCTTTTCATCTTGCTGGTAATTACACTCTGGGATATCCACTTACCCTTCTGGATCCTAAGTAAATATTTTGATTGCATACCAGACTGTTTACAGTGCTTTTAGCCTGGTACCCACTGTGAGGACATAAAGTTAAACCCACTTTACAGCAATTATGAAATTAGAGATTAATTACTCCCGTTGGATTGGAAAGATTTTGTTCCAATAAGATGTAAATTGCCCAGAACTAATAGTCTCAGACAAACACGGTTTATGTGGCAATCCAATAATCCAAAGGAAAAAGTGATTAAATAAATTAGACATCATAGTATTTACTAAGGCTTTGACTTACACACCCAACTGATGCTGGTAAAATGCATCAAACGATTTTAAAGAGATAGAAAACTAGTCAATCCCAATAGCACCCAAGACCCAGAAAAGCAAGTGCTTTGCCCTAGAGACACTGTAGAGACTGACCAAGCCAGTGAAGACCAACATGCTAGTCTCCAGGGCAGCTTTCCTTCTCCGGGGCACCATGCTGCCTCTTACTGAGGGAAAGCCAGTGTGCTTGTTTCCATGTCCCACCACCCATCCCCAGCATCAGCTCCACCCTGATCCGCTCTCAATGAAAATCTAGCACAGCCCCGCCAGGAGAACTCAGTCACTGCCTGTCAGCTTCCTTAGTCCCCCAGGACCATTGGCAGGGTTCCCGCATGAGGCTTAAAGCTGATTACATTCAGGAAGCCACTGCTAAAACATTCCCAGCAAGAATGAAAGAGAAGTGGGATAACGTTGGCATGAGAATTTGCTGGGTCTTCTTGGAAGACACAATGTTACCGAGAACATTGTGTGTGTGTGTTTGTGTGTGTGTGTAAATTTATCTTTATTGTTGAAAGTATTACAGATGTCCCTCTTCCTCCCTCATACCCCCCCATTGACCCCCCTCTACTCCACTCCTGCCCCCTCCCCAGGCCTTCAAGTCATTGTCTGCGTCCATGGGTTATATATACATTTATGCTCATAAGTTCTTTGGTTAATCTCTTCCCACCCCATCCCCCTTCTCTCTAGGATTCATCAGTCTGTGCATGCTTCCATGCCTCTTCATCTATTTTGTTCATCAGTTTATTTTATTCATTAGCTTTCACATATAAGTGTGATCATGTGATACTTGTCTTTCCCCAACTGGGCTTATTTCACTTAGCATAATACTCTCCAGTCCCTCCATGCTGTCTCAAAGGGTATTTTTGTATTTGTAATTCAATAAACAGTCATTGACTATATAATATATGCTAGATCTTACCCTTGTGAAACCCAAATATTTTAGTGCCCCAGTAGCCTGTGCCCACAACTGAGGACATGTTACTGTGGTAGCTCAAACAGTGCCCTCCTGGGTGACTATAGGATGTCAGTCCCCTTTTACTGGTTCCCCAACCCTTTATTCTGCAAGGGAATCTCCAGGAGAAACAGGCTATACCTCATCCCTGTCCACACTGTCCTGGCACTGATAATTCTACTGTATTGTCATGTCCCTTCTCCATAAGTCCCATCAGTGACTTCCCATCACCTTTAAAAGAGGATTCTCAATATTTTGCTCCAACCCACACACCCCTACGTAATCATCCCCAGCCTTCCCATCTGAGGTCCCCTGTCACCACCCCTTTGCCTGCTCCGCTCCAAGGCTGGCCTGCTAGCTTTCACTCACAGGTGGTTCTGATTACTGCCTCAGGCTCCTGCATTAATGGTTCCCTCTGCCTAGGACATGTTTCCCCAGGGATTCCTTCATCTGAATAAATTCCTTTAATCTCGGTCCAATATCACAATCTAAATTAGCAACCTGGTGGTCTAGTGGTTAGGTTTCAGCATTCTCATTGCTGTGGCTTGGGTTCAACTCCTGGTCAGGGAACGCCTTTCTTTGCTAATCAATGAGTATAAAGTTTCAGTTATGCAAGATGAATGAAGTCCTAGACATCTGCTATACAACATAGATGATGAGATAATATGTTGCACTGAAAAACCTGCTAAGAGAGCAGATCTCATGTGAAGTGTTCTTGCCATCATAAAATAAAACTTACGTTTAAAAGTAAATTAGCTATCCAACACCCTTCAATATATCACCCATCATTCTACTTTCTTCATCACACCGATAACTCTCTAAGAAAAATATGACGCAAACCACAAAGGTAATGTTAAAGTTCCTAGTAGTAGCTTTTAAAAAAGAAAGAGGTTAAATTATTTTTATTTTATTTTATTGAATTTATTAGGGAGACATTGGTTAATAAAATTATATAGGTTTCAGGTGTACAATTCTATAATTCACCATTTGTATATTGTATTGTGTGTTCATCACCAAAAGTCAAGTCTACTTCCATCACCATTTATCTCCCATTTACCCTCTTCTACCTCCAACCACCCACCTTTCCTTTTGGTAAATTAGCATACTGTTGTCTATGTCTAAGAGGTTTTTTTAGTTTAATTTTTTGCTTAAACCCTTCACTTTTTTTTACCAAGCCACCCAACCTCTCTCCCCTCTAACAGCTGTCAGTCTGTTTTCTGGATCTATGAGTCTATTTCTATTTTGTTTGTTTATTTTGTTCATTAGATTCCACATATAAGTGAAATCATATGGTATTTGTTTTTCTCTGACTGGCTTATTTCACTTAGCATAATACTCTCCAGGTGCATCCATGCTGTCACAAAAGGTAAGATTTCATTCTTTATTACAGCCAAATAGCATTCCATTGTGTAAATGTACCACTGCTTTTTTATCCACTCATCTACTGATGGGTACTTGGGCTGCATGCAAATCTTGGCTATCCTCCTATCTAATAATAGAGAAACATGGTAATTAGCCATACCTCCGCTACCCTTCCCATTGGCTA
>NW_005358649.1:1957108-1970544 GCF_000412655.1 Myotis brandtii
AGGCAGAGTGGTTAGGGGCAATCAGACAGGCAGGAAGGTGAACAGTTAGGATCCAGTGGTCCCGTATTGGGAGAGGGATGTCCCAGATTGGAGAGGGTGCAGGCCAGGCTGAGGGACTCTCCAGCCTGTGCACAAATTTCGCACACCAGGCCTCTAGTTGTAAATAATATTGGAATGTACATATGGGTGCATATATTCTTTTGAATCAGTGTTTTGGGTGTATTCAAATATATTTCCAGAAGTGAAATCACTGGGTAATGAGGCAGTTCTATTTTTAATTTTTGAGGAAACATATCATTTTCCACAGTGGCTGCACCAATCTGCATTCCCACCAGCAGTTCACAGGAGTTTCCTTTTCTTTGCATCCTTGCCAACACTTGTTTGTTGATTTATTGATGACTAGAGGCTCGATGCATGAAATTCGTGCAAGGGGCTCAGCCCTCGCAGCCACGGCGGCTTGCCTTGGCCCTTGCAGCCATGGCTTCATCCAGAAGGTCATCCGGAAGGACATCCGGCTGTCTGGTCTAATTAGCATATTATGCTTTTATTATTATAGATAGCCCTTTTGACAGGTGTGAGCTGATATCTCATTGTGGTTTTAATGTGCCTTTCTCTGATGTTAGTGACATTGAGCATCTTTTCATATGTCTAATAGCAATCTGTATGTCCATTTTAGAGAAAAATCTATTTAGGTCCTTTGCCCATTTTTTAATTGGATCATTTAGGGGTTTATTGGTGTTCAGTTGTATCACTCCCTTATAAATGCTGGATATTGTTTAATGTATCATTTGTGAATATGTACTCCCATTCAGTGGGCTGTCTTTCATTTTGTTGATGGTTTTGGTTTCCTTTACTATGCAAAACTTTTTAGCTTGATGTAGTCCCATTTGTTTATTTTTCCTTTTGTTTCCCTTGCCCAAGAAGACATATCAGAAAAAATATTGTTACAAGAAATGAAATTTTACTGCCTATGTTTGCATGTGTGTATAGGGCAGCTAGGTCATGACAGGTGTGTATGACAGTCACAGAAGCCATTTCTCTCAGCTACGGCTTAGGGACTTTGCCAAGACCACTCTCTCTCTCTGCATGGATTCTCTCCTTAGAGCCCCACAAACTTCCTTTACTTTTTTTTAATCTCTACTCTCCTTTGTTATTTAGGGTTCTCTAGAACAGTGATGGCGAACCTATGACACGTGTGTCAGAGGTGACATGTGAACTCATTTTTTTTTGGTTGATTTTTCTTTGTTAAATGGCATTTAAATATATAAAATAATATCAAAAATATAAATCTTTGTTTTACTATGGTTGCAAATATCAAAAAATTTCTATATGTGACACGGCACCAGAGTTAAGTTAGGGTTTTTCAAAATGCTGACACGCTGAGCTCAAAAGGTTCACCATCACTGCTCTAGAATAAAACAGAACCAATAGGATAGATGATAGATAGATAGATAGATAGATAGATAGATAGATAGATAGATAGATAGATAGATAGATAGATAGATAGATAGATAGATAGATAGATAGATAGATAGATAGATAGATAGATAGATAGATATAGATGATAGATAGATAATTGATAGATGATATATATATATATATAGAGAGAGAGAGAGAGAGAAAGAGAATGAAATTATAAGGAATTGATTCACACAATTATGGAGGCTAAGAGGTCTCGTGAGCTGCTGTGTGAAAGCTGAGGACCCAGGAAAGGCAGTGGTGTAAGTTCCAGTCTGAGACAGAACACTGATATTCCAGCTCTAGAGTCAGGCAGTGAAAGAGAATGTTCCCTTTCTTTTTTGTATTCTATTCAAGCTCTCAACAGATTAGATGATAGCCACCCACATGAGGAGGGGTCGGGGGTGGGGGGGGATCTGCTTTACTCAATCCATTGATTCACATGCTGATCTCTTCCAGAAACACCCTCACAGGCACACCCAGGAAATAATGTTTGACCAGATATCTCCATATCCTGTGGCCCAGTCAAAGTGACACATAAAATTAACCATCACACCTCCCATGTTTGTGTATATCTGAATTCCAATTATTGACATTGCCTAATTTTTTTTTAATGGAAGGAAGGGTCTTGGCAGTTGTGGCAAGATTAAGAGTTCATTGAGAAACATGCAGCACATATAGTATATGACATATGACACATAGTAGGCACTCAATAAATATTTGTGAATTGAAAGAATAGATGAATAGATGATGTTCCTTAGGCCAGGTATAAATCAACTGGGAGAGGGGAAGGGGAATGGCTATATTCTGTCACCTCTTAAGTTCAGCCTCACTCTGACACACGGTATCATGACCTTTTCAAAAGTAAGAACCTTAGCCCCAGCTGGTTTGGCTCAGTGGATAGAGCATCAGCCTGCGGACTGAAGGGTCCTGGGTTTCATTCTGGTCAAGGGCACATGACCAGATCCCCAGTAGTGGGTGTGCAGGAGGCAGCCAATCAATGATTCCCTCTCATCATTGATGTTTTTCTCTCTCTCTTCCTCTCCCTTCCTCTCTGAAATTAATCAAAAATATATATATTTTTAAAAAAGAACCTTAAAGTCCTTGTCTTCAATTAGATTATAATTGGTAGAGGTGATAGATAAATACATAGATTATTATACTGCATAAAATCCCACAGATAAGCCATGTGGGCCAGGAAAGCATGGATCCTGGCAGTGGGTGAAGCAGGAAGGACACCAGGTTGGGATTATACAGAACTAGGTTCAAATCCTACCTCCAAGGCTGGGTAACTCCGTAACCAAGGGCAAGTTATTCTCAACCTTTCTTCATCTATAAAGATAAAATTTACTACAGGATGAGTTTCCTTCTCCCTCCCAACTCTCTGGTCATTCTCAGTTCTCCTAAATTAGGAATGGGCAGGCTGGTTCTCAAGAAACAAGCACAGAACTATTCTCCCCCTCTACCCTCCAAAACAGCTCAGAGAAGGATGTTTTTACAGGTGCGGCCTTTAAATATCTCACCATAAAGGAAAGCTATTTTTGTGGGGTTTCTATGGGGATTTCTTTGTTTATAATCTGGAATAGTTCTGAAAAAGAAACCATCTATGTGGTTTAAAAATGGTTTACTCTACAGCAGACTTAATAGCAGAAAATTACGCTTGCCTTACACAATACAAACTTCTCTTCATGTTTTAAGACTATGAAATTTTAAAAATAAATAGCTTCTTTGTGTTTTATTCTTTTGCACTATTAGCAAAAGCACGTAGAAAGAAATATATGCTATTTGGGTAGGCCATGAGGAGTGATATCTTTTCGGGGAGTGAAATTTTTTGTCTATGGCAGGGAAGCAAAGTTACCAAAATTACTTTAAAATAAAAACTAAATCAACCAATAAAAAACAAGTCCAACACAAAAGCAAAAACAAACAAACAAAAAAACACACACCTGTATCTGTCACAACATGTTCTGAGGTGACCAAGCTGACAGCGATCTCATAAACTTTGTGGTTGCAAACCTCAAGTGGACCCTGGGAGCTGCCAGAAAAGCTTACCTTATGACTCAATCTCCTCTCCAAGCCAACTATTTCATATTTTCCTGTTATGAGTTGAGTTGCATCCCCCTAAAAAAGATATGCTGAAGTCTTAACCCCAATACCTCAGAATGTGACCTTGTTTGGAAATAGGATTGTTGCAAATGTAATTTGTTAAGGTGAGCTCATATTGGAGCAGTGTGGGCCCCTAACATGATATGACTGTTGTCCTTGTATAAAGGGGAGAGAGGCACACAGAGGAAAGATGTCATGTGATGACAGAGGGTGGAGAGAAAGTGTGTAAGCCATGGAGTGCCAAGGATTGCTAGCAAACCACCAGAAGCTGGGAAGAGGCAAGGAAGGATTCCCCTACAGTTTTCAGAGGGAGCACAGCCCTGCTGACACTTTGATTTCAGATTTCTGGACTCCAGAATGTGAGAAAATAGATGTCTGTACCACCCAGTTTGTGGTACTTGCTTACAGCAGCCCTAGGAAACTAACACATTTCCCTTCACTCTTCCAACATCCATCATTCCTTCAACTTCTCACCACCCATTACAATCAGCTGATATACGTCAGTGAGAAAGTAAAAATAATCATAAAATTATCCACATTATCCCTCCTCACCCCAACCAACTGAGCTACATTGATGCCTTCTCTCCTGTTCTAAGGAATGCACTGTCCCTGCTCCATCTAAGGCTAGCCTACCTACTCCACTCCCACCTGTTCACTGGGCCTCTCTCTCATCTACTCTAGCACTTCACTCTTGCAGTTACATCCATCTGCTCCTACATCATCTAAATTTTCCTTCCAACTGCATAATTCTGTCAGCAAAGAGACATGCTTTAAAATGCTTTTAAAATGTGGAAGGCAGGGAGGAAGGAAAGAAGATAGGAGGGAAGGAAGGAAGGAAGAAATGAAGGAAGGAAGGAAGGAAGGAAGGAAGGAAGGAAGGAAGGAAGGAAGGAAAAAGAAAGAAAGAAAGAAAGAGAGAAAGAAAGATCCTTTCTTTTTTTTAATAGATTTTTATTAATTTCAGAGATGAAGGGAGAGAGAGATTAAAACATCAATGATGAGAGAGAATCATTGATTGGCTGCCTCCTGCACGCCCCACACTGGGGATTGAGGCCACAACCCGGGCATGTGCCTGACCAGGAATCAAACCATGACCTCCTGGTTCATAGGTCAACATTCAACCACTGAACCATGCCAGTGTGGTGGGATCCTTTTCTTGATCCCACATTCCCTTCCAACAATAGCCCCATGTCTTGTGCCCATCCCTAGAGAAACATGTCAGAATGGTGTGTATCCTCACAGACTCCACTTCCTCAACACTCATGATCCACTAAAATAATTCTTTACAAAGTTAAAAAGGAACTTCACCTTGGGCCCTCACTCCTTATCCTACTTGACCTCTCAGCTATTTTTTCCATAGTTTATCACTCTTTTTTAGACATTCTTGCCATTTGTCTTCTAGAGACACCATACTCCCTAGTGTCCATTGTTGGCTGCTCTTTCTGCAGATCTCAAAGTGTTTGAGTCCTCAGACCCCGTACCTTATGAGATTTCATCTAATAAGCTAATAACTAACATTTGTACTTCCAGCCAAACCTCTGCTTTACCTACAGATATATAGTTTCAGTCACCTGCCTCGCATTTCCATGTGGATCACTAACAGGGATCTCAAGTACGGCATGCCCAAACCTGAATTCTATTGACTCCCAAACTCTTCCTCCAGCAGCATTTCACATCTTGTAAATGACACATTATTAATCCAGTTGTTCAAACTCAGAAATTACACTTCTTTCCTTCTCTCATATCTCACATTCAATCTGAAAAAAAAAAGAGTTATGTTGACTCAACCATCAAAATGTAGACTATGTCTGCTACTTACCACCGTCACTGCTTACACCATACACCAAGCCACCATATTTTGCCTGGATTGTTGCCGTAGCCTTTTATTTTTTATTTTTTATTTTTATTTATTTATTTATTTTTTAAATATATTTTATTGATTTTTCACAGAGAGGCATGGAGAGGGACAGAGAGTTAGAAACATCGATGAGAGAGAAACATTGATCAGCTGCCTCCTGCACACTCCCCACTGGGGATATGCCTGCAACCAAGGCACATGCCCTTGACCAGAACCGAACCTGGGACCCTTGAGTCCGCAGGCCGACGCTCTATCCACTGAGCCAAATCGGTCAGGGCTTGCCGTAGCCTTTTAAATGGCTTCCCCACTTCTTCTCCTGTAGCATCTTTTCTGTGAAGAAGTACTCTTTTCAGCCCTCATCTCTCTCCTGTCTCTCATGGCTTCCTATCATACTGCAAAGAAAATCCAAAGTTCTTCCCATGGCCAAGAAAACCCGACATGACTAACCAGTGCTCACGTCTCTGATAAAATTGCTAACATTCTCCTCTTTACTTACTCAACTCCCGCTGCCCTTGAAGGCACCAAATTCATTCCTGCCCTAGTACTTTGGAACTTCTCAGTCCATGACCCTGGAAAATGCTTTGTCCAGAGATTCCCCTGTCGCATTACCTCATTTAATTCAGGTTTCTAGTCTTGTGCCACCTCTTCAAAATAAAACTTTCCTGGTCATCTGATCTGAAATCCCCTATTCCATTGTCACTATCTCTGACACTGCTTTGTTTCCCTTTCTGGCCCTTGCCACCAACTGGCATTATACATTTGTTGACTCATTTGTTTGTGATTAATCTCCCCACTAGAACATAAGCTCTACCAGAGCAGGGACTTGATCTTCATGTTGTCTTATCCCTAATAAGGAAAGCAATTCTTGGCACAGCGTAGACAGTATATGAGTGTTGATAAATGAATGTCTGAGTGACTTTTCTTCCTTTTGATACTTATTAAAATTCAAAGGGATGTTCCTTCAGGTAGAAAAAAATTTATCTCACTAGTTGTGATTAAAATAATTAATGGAGCCTTACGAAGCTGTATAAGAAGCAGAGGCCCTCTTTTCCTGTGTGTAATTATTAGGGAGATAGTTTCAATGTTTTTCAGTATTAGAGTAAAGAAGAAATGTATAGTTTTGCTTGATGCCAAATCAGCAAGGGCCATATGTGGTAAAGTTGTTATTTAGAATCAGATGTTAAAATGTCAGATTAAAAATATATTTAAAAAGCAAGGAGTGATAGAAGAAAATAGATGTTCTTTGCTTTGCATTTACTGAGATTAACTGAGATACCTTTTGTAGGACAAGGCTACAATGAGCAGTTTGTTTCCAGTGACCTTAGCACTGAAACTATAATCATTTCACAAAGGATTCAGGAAAGATTGTGTAAACACCATCTATGCACACTTCAGCTTTTTTCATCTGTTATGGGGAAAGTATGAATATATAGTCATAAAACACTACAGCCCTAATATGTTAACAAATTAAAGAAAATTTAATTTATTTATAAAATTTGTAACCATAGTCTAATGCTAAATAGGATTAAAAGGTTTGCACAAACTTATTCATTTATGGGCACGCACATATGTTCATTCAGTTTAAATTGAAATTTTTCATCTTAATTTATATCTCCAGGTGTGGTAGGAGACAACCAACTCAACTGCCTGGCAGGGAATTCGCAGATACCAACTTCTCTTTGTCTTAGGTTCCATGTTTAGTATTGAATAAGAATTGGAGTCAGTGAAAATTTTTACCTTTATGAATTGCATAATATTCAGCTTTCAAATTATCAGTGGACTCTTTTAACACTTCCTCGATATCACTGCTGTCAAAGTCACTATTATCCTTTATTAGGCCTATGTGACTGCATCAGTTTATTGGAAGACATCCATCGCAATTGCCTATTCTCAAGCCCATTTCACTGTAATTGAACCTAGCCCATCAGTTGGAGTTTGGTCTTCAGTGCGATTTGAAAAACAGCATCATTTAGTAGAAATTACTTTGACTTTAAAGTCAGACAGCAGCCTCTGCTCAGCCATTTACTGCTAACACTCAGTTATTTCATCTGGAAAAGAGATAATAATCCTGACATAAAGACATATCGGAAATATTTGAAGGGCCATATATAAAGTCTTCAGAATGATATGTACTCAATAAAGGAAAGTTGTTACTTATTTTTTATTTCCACTGCACAAGTGGAGGCAAGTGCACTTCAGTCCTATCTGTAATGGTTCTGGCTGTTTCTGAGACAATTGGAGCAAACAGATGAATTCGGCACTTGAAGCTTGTGGAGGTATTCACAGAGCACCTGAGCCATTATTTTCAAAGGACCCATCACCATTTCATTGCTGCTGGTGATACAGAACGTAATAGAGAGCCTGATTAAATGTCAAACCAATTCATTGCGTTACTGTGGCATTTCTGAAGCCAGATTTCTCAGTCATATTTTTCAGAAGCACAGTGAGAATGAGGTCCACCAAGCCCTCGTGAAAAGAATGCTTACCTCCACAAGGACATTCGTGTAACTTCAAATTCTCTGTCCTATCCAGGAAGGCAAATCACAGTGCTATTGCAACAGTAGATGATAGTAAGGGTAGTGTTTACTTTTTTAAAAAATACACCATCGTTACAACCATGTTATTCATAAAATAATTACGTTTGTCATTTCACTGCTGATCATGACACATTAATTAGATTGTGGCCACACATCCATGGAGAATGCTGCTAATACCACCAGAGAACCTAATGGCAGAGGAACAGACACCCTGGAGGTGAACAGATAAGCGATAATGTATGAAATATATCAAGATAAAAGAGACAGATAAGAGCGTTTACGCATCAGTGATCCGATTCAGGAACTATGTGCTTCATAATGCAAATTAATGGCTCCAGAAAGTGGCATCCAAGGAAGGAAATCATGAAAATAATCTATGCCAAGGGGAAAAAATCACTATCTGTAAATACATCATAATGTTCATCCTGATGAACAACCGTAGCTAACACACACACACACACACACACACACACACACACACACACTGCTTAGCAGCTGCTAAAGCCAGATAACTGGACTCAGATGTTTTTCCCTAGTTCCTTCAGACACTCTTCAGTTCATTGGCTGACTTCAGCAGTGCAAGAAATAATTAGCACCTTTATTCTGCAATCTTAATGTTGGTTGGCAAAAGAAAAAGATTAATAGAATTTTTATGATTGTCAAAGATAGGTGCTCTGTTGTTAGAAAAAGAGAATTCAAAACAATTTTTTTTTGTCTCTGTGGTCATTTTCTACCTTAAAGTGTCATGTAAAACTGAAAATCTGAGATTTGAATACATTGAAAATCTTAGCTATCTGTGTATTGGTTTATATCTTTGCTCGCTTTTAATTTTAACCTCATTAAAACTCTAAGGATTCAGTTCTCATCTCATAAGGAAGACTGTTTAACATATCATTCATCACCATTTTCTTCACACATAAATTCCCTGCGTTATTTCAAAGATGTCAGGTGCAGTAGTACCATGGATCCAAACTGGAAATCACTCCCGAATGAGATAGATTTTCCTTCATGCTTCAGCAAGATTTCCACTTCGGGTGCATGTTAAGAAAGAATATAGCCTCAAGTGTTCATTTATGAAAACTTTCTTTTCTGGAAGGCAGAGGTTTTTAAATGATTTTTAATACAGAGAAAGCATCACATATTATCATCATCAATAATTAGATGATCATTTCCTCCAAACAGTTAAATTGCATTTGCTTCTGCAAGTCTGGAGTAAATAAAACTGTCATTATTCCAATAGTACTCTACTGTTGGCTCTACATTCTTACATTCTTTCTATGCACATTCCTCAGGTATTTGTAAAGAATTTCTGATATATTTGAACATTTGAAACATTTGGGATGCATAGTACTTTTAAAAAAAATGTGTTTGAACTTCATGTCCTGCCCTTTTCTCTTGTCTCAACTCATGTCTTCTTAAAATCAGAAATGTATTTATATGATTAAATAAGCCATAAGCATATTTTAATAATTTTCAGTAACTCCATAAGGGTAACATCTGGCTGTTTACATCAAAAGGCAAAATCTGGTATTCATAAGAATTTATAAATAATATATACATTAGATCAGATGAATTCCCTGTCTGTGAAGTTTTTACTCTGCCACCTACTGTGAATATATAAACTTGAAAGGTTAATCGAATATTCTCTAACCATAAATAAGTAAATTCTTATTACTTAATGCTGTAAATAGGTTTCCAAATTAATTTCCACTTTGCATTGCAATTCTGCAGAATTCCACCTCCATCATACTAATAAGTACACTTTGTACTGAATGGGGTCTCTTCATGACCAAAACTACTTCTCGAGGTAAAGTATGAATGTAACACAGAAAATAGTCCTGAATAATTGGTCTGTGGTCTAAAGCAATTACTTCATTTTCTCAACATAACTACCATATTTGTGGGAGTTTTACTCCCCTGAGACAAGAAGTCTAACAAGTTTTTATTAAAGTTATTTGGGTCAATGTTTTTTTTCATCTTTCCTTTTATTTTATTTGTGTTGAAGCTCTTTTATGGACATACCATTGTGCAGGTGTATTAATTAAAACTAGATGGGAAATTGGCATATATTCATACCTTACATCAGTAATTACAATAGTCAAAAATCTGACGCAGATATTTCTAACTGAAACTACTGAACACCTCCTACATTATTGATTCCACATGAGTTACATGAAACCCCTACCAGGAGACTAGCCACATTAGAACACTTAAGAGAAATTAGTAGGGAAGCCTAGAATTTTTTCAAGGCAGTATTGAGGCAACAATAGAAGTAGGAGACCATAAGATTACAGTGGTAAAAACCAAATGATGGTGGTATCTTTGCTTATAAATTACGAAAAAGATTGACAGATAGGGTTTTTCCAGGGTAGGGGGTTTGCCAGCAAAATGCTATAGTAACCAATGAAGTAAGGGATGTGAGGATACTAGCTAAAAAGTGGTTGAAATTATAGATGATGAAATGTAACCTGGGTAGAAAATGAAGACATGAGTGATAGACTTGGAAACAGTGAGGTGAAGGAGATCTTTTAGCCTAAGAATAGAGCCCTAGCCTACTTGGCTCAGTGGATAGAGTGCCGTCCTGTGGACTAAAGGGTCCTGGGTTTGATTTCTGATCAGGGCACATGCCCGAGTTGCACGCTCAAACCCCAATACACTAATTGATTCTCTCTCATCATTGATGTTTCTATCCCTCCCTCCCCCTTCCTCTCTGAAAGCAATAAAAAGATATTTTTTTAAAAAAAAAAGAAACAGGTATAGTGAGTGGGTGTAGCTGAACGGAATGGCTGGACTGCTCTTAAGTGCATTTATGATATTTTGAAAAATATGTTTGACTTTGATTTTCATGGTGCGCAGTTCCAGGAAGTGGCATACTTCGAAGTATGGAAATGGAGTTGAAGTAAAGGTTAGTCAAGTTGAGCAGGCCCTGAATATGAGAAGCTAGGGAATAGAAGGTCTCAGTGACCCAACATGATGGGAAGACCCAGCACAGGGAGGAAGATGGTGAGCCAGGGGCAGAAGAGGTCAGTACATAGAGGAAGTATCCCTCCCTCCCCCTTCCTCTCTGAAAGCAATAAAAAGATATTTTTTTAAAAAAAAAAGAAACAGGTATAGTGAGTGGGTGTAGCTGAACGGAATGGCTGGACTGCTCTTAAGTGCATTTATGATATTTTGAAAAATATGTTTGACTTTGATTTTCATGGTGCGCAGTTCCAGGAAGTGGCATACTTCGAAGTATGGAAATGGAGTTGAAGTAAAGGTTAGTCAAGTTGAGCAGGCCCTGAATATGAGAAGCTAGGGAATAGAAGGTCTCAGTGACCCAACATGATGGGAAGACCCAGCACAGGGAGGAAGATGGTGAGCCAGGGGCAGAAGAGGTCAGTACATAGAGGAAGTGACCTAAACATCCATACTGGGGGAGATAAGGAAGAAAAGTTCTGTATGTGCATGAATGGAAAAAAACCTGCCAGAGCAGTGGTTTCTCAAGAGTGTTGAGGAGGGATGAACTGCTGGGCAATAGTGTAGTGAGGAGTGCCTGGCACCCCCTAGACCAGGGGTGGGCAACCTTTTTGTGAGTGCGTGCCAAAACCAGCAAAATCTCTGACTCAAAATTCTTCTGCGTGCCAACCCTAATTTTTTGAGAACATGTTACACCTACTTGATATCTCTTAAGGTGTACGTATGTGAAGAACCTTGAAGAAATAATAAAATTCATTCAAGCGACAAAAACACAGTATATGATGATGAAAAATACATTTATTTTTTAATGTATACATGTACACTGATAGTCCGACAGAAAACTTTATGACTCCGTTTGATATTATCAGTGGGACTTTTGCTGCTGCATCACTGATGACAGAGATTTTACATCAGGTTTATATTTCGTGACCTTCAGAGATATGCACGAGCTACTACTTTCATCCGTCAGGCTACTCCTATTACGAGACTTAACAAAATTCATCACTGAGAACAAAGATTCACAAGCGTATGTAGATGAAACCAAAACACTGGTCAAATCTAGGAAGGCAGGGAGAGTTAAGGCAGAGGCATAGAAATTGCTCTTCCCCTCTCTCGTCAATCCATGTCTATGGTCTTTAAGATAACTTGTTATGTAAAATTATCTAAGATGCATCTACACTGAATTTATCTGAAAAATAAAAAAGTCGATATTAAGAAAAAAATTGTAAATGGAAAATTATAAGAGAGGGTCTCGAGTGCCAGCAAAAGTTACTGGCTTGCCATGTTTGGCACGCGTGCCAGGGGTTGCCCACCCCTGATCTAGGTCAACCATCAACATCAACTGCCAGGCCAAATTGCTTCAGAAAGAAGACAATGCTCTGCGTTTGGTGGGATCAGGAAGGTGTGGTGTATTATGAGCTTCTAAAACCAGGTGAAACCGTTAATACTGATTGCTACCAACGATAAATAATCAATTTGATTAATGCTTTGATTGTGAAACGACCAGAATGTGCCAGAAGACACAGCAAAGTAATTTTGCTTCATGATAACACGCCATCACACACTTCAAAACCACTTAAAGACACGTTAAAAGATTTTGCCTGGGAAATATTAACCCACCTACTGTTAACAGAGGGTTTCACGTGCCAGCAAAAGTTACTGGCGTGCCATGTTTGGCACACGTGCCAGGGGTTGCCCACCCCTGCCCTAGACCCTGCTACCTGTAGGAGGAGCAGCCCTCAGTGGAGAGACCTGAAGTGCTCCCTTCAGGAATGCGCTAAGGCTGAGCTGCTGGAAAAGAGAAAGCAAGAGCATTGGGAAGGAATTTGGGGGTGGGGGTGGGGGGGATTGTGTATCTATTACATGTAAATGAGCTTTGGCTACTAGTGTCTTTTGCAAAACAATTCTTTTAAATACTTCTTATCTATTTGCCTCCAGGAAGTTCTATGTGCCAATAATCAAGCTAAAGTTCTTTCCCAGAAATAATTCTCAAGCTTTATTTGTTTATTGTTTCTGTGTAACTGTATTTTTCTCTTTCAATGTAAAGCCTGCCACTCTGAGGTTCTCTGACTTCTGAACGTGGGTGGAAATGTTGCAGATGGTGGGAACAACACCAGGTGTCTGGCCTGTGGAGTCAGATCCAACCTGAGTACAGCAACCTTGGTTCTTGGGTTCCGGCTACGAAAGAATTCAGAGCAAGACCCAAACTGTAAGAGAACATTTACTTATAAAATTACAGAGGTAGAAAAAGTAATTTCTAGAAGAAATGGGCTTAGCAAACAAGTTAACAGAGGTAAAGAAAGGGCCCTTGAAGCTTGGGAGTGAGGAAGCAAATGGTAATGTGCCTGGGGGAGCGGGAAGAGGAAGGCAGGGACATTACCATTCGCTTCCTCACTCCCAAGTGCTCCCTGGAGGGAAAGCGCACTGGGTCCCCCCTGCTAAGGGCTATAAGGGTGGAGATTTTAGGGGAGGTCCCAGGGCAAGATCTTACTTAATAGAATATTCAGCAGTTTTCCAGG
>NW_005358649.1:1970596-2000281 GCF_000412655.1 Myotis brandtii
GGCGTCATTATTCAATGCAGCTGGTCCTGACGTCAGCTGTGGCTGGGTTTGTTGCTTATCTGGGCCTGGAGCTGAAATACAACTGAGGCCTAGAGGTTATCTCTAGGGAGGAAAGGTCAGGCATATGACCAGCAATATGCAAGAGGAGGAAAATTCACCCTGGGGGCGAGGTCCCACCCCACAGTTGATTGCTCATTACTAGGCACCTGGGGCTTTCCATCCTCGTGACCTTCTGTACCTCGTCCATCGGTCCATCGGCTCGCTCTGCTCCTGTCTGTCTACCTACCCCAGAAAAATGTGGAGGGAGACAAATTGAGTCCAGGAGAGGCCATAACTGCCTGATCGGAACCATCAAGTCCCTGACCAAATAGAGGTGGGTGTTCATCAGTTTGCCTTAATGTTCCAGTTAGAACTGGTTCTGAAACTACTCTGCCGCCATTTCATAGTGATTCGTAGCGGAAGGGAACCCATTTCCTTTATTTTATTTGAACTTCTAAGTAAGAGATAAGCATAAAACACAGCTAGAAAACTGTTTGCGATATCATAAATGCCTTTTTCCACATTTGCACCTTGGAAAACAGAAACCGTTTCCATGTGATGGTTATGATGTGCACATGGGCAGAAAACAGCAGCTTCAGAATCTGCACTTTCTGGACCTGTTTTATTCCTCAGTGTTGAATGTAAGCCACCCGTGCATTCTGTTTTCAGAAGTATGTTTTAAAGAAAATACATTAACTGATGCATCTACTTAAAAGTCATTTTGTCAGTAAATAATCCTAATTGTTGAGTTTCATTTGATATCACAGATTGCTAAGTGTCTAAGAAGTCACTGTCATTTCTAACCATCTACTTAAAATAACTGAGGACTTTTCAAAGTCCTTTACATATTAAGGATTAGATTTTCCCTGAGAAAATTCATGGGATCTAAAATGACCTTTCGTAGAGGAATAAGTTCCAGAGAGACTCAGATCAAATTTCATCAACAAAGAGAAAGACCCGTAACAAACTTATGTGTATCTGTGTGTTTGTTTTTTACTTGTTATAGGACTAGCCCTTCTGTTCTTAACATGCCGTCTGGATCATAATAGTGACTAGAAAGTTTTCTTTGTTCCCCAAATTGGAGAGAGAAAATTCAGAGCTCACAATGAGAGCCTGTGAGGCTTATTACTATTCTGTTTCTTTAAAAACAATCAATATAGTTTTAACATACATTATTCGGTATGGTCCTGGACTTTCTAAATTATGAAACAGAAATGAGTGCAGACAATTTTTCTTTGCTTTTCTTTTCTTTTTTAAACATCGGCTATAAAGTTAGGTAAAGCAACGCAAGCATCTATTCTGTGAGGCACAATTATCTTTGCCACATATTAGCTGTGTGCTTTTCCCCCACCTCACTAAAAAAAAAAATAACAACAAACTCTACATGCTGGTGGGCATGCTCACCAAGCAGGAAAAGGGGGCAGGGAAAGCTGCTAGGAGAATGAGCTTTTGTTACTTAGCTTTGTGTGTGTGTTTTCTTACAGGCTGGTCTTGACTATTACTTCCTTCTTTGTGCCTTATCTGTGGGCGAAATAATCCTTTGGAAAAATGGAGGGTAGCTTGACCTCTCATTTATCTCTGTCCAGAGTTACTGTCACCAGGCTGATGAAAAGTAGGGAAAAGGGCCCATCAGCAGAGCCTGTTCATTCGAAGTTCTCTGTCTGACTCGTTTTGTTTGGGGAGTATAGACTTTCTTTCTGCTAAGTGAACAAATTATTTTCTTTCTGTCCAGCTCGGCCTATAGAATGATCAGGGCCCCTGAAGAGTAAATTAGACTCTGATGACTGGTAACGGAGAAGTTGGAAAGTCAACAGGGTTGTTAAAATAAGACTTTCTTTCCAAATGGCATTGGGTGTGCCAGAGCCAACTGTTCAGGACAGAACTGGTTGGATAAGTCTCAATTAGATTTGCCCAAGTCAAGGGGGAAAGATATGGACAAACCGGACAGCATAGGTACGTGGAGACAATCGAAGTTGGCCTCTGACTGGAATGCCTAAAGCATACTTTACCCAGCAATTTGACTTTCTTTCCGAAGTCCCTTGGCTTTTCCCCAAAGGTATTTTGTGTTTTGATAACACGCATGATTTTCAGTATTCTCCTTCCCATGAGTATCTGCGAGTTCACACATATAATAAAGAAAAGTAAACATGTGAAATTATTTGTTATCTTAGAATATGTTCATGGGAACCTTATTTTTTAGGCCACATTTGATAACAATGGAGATTGTGCTGAAATTGTTGAGGGCGTTAAATTATGAGTACAGAAAAAAAATGATAATGAAGAATTCTAATAATTGAAATGAGAAAAAATGCATACAACATATTATTCCCTGTGGGGTGGGAGTCCAAAAAAATGTATGATCCCAATTTGTGATATACATACATTTCCATACCAAATAACAACACTGGCTATTTGTGAATGCAGGATTGTGGAAGATTTTTTAATTTGTATGTATTTATTTTTATTTTTATTTATTTATTTATTTTTTCAAAGAATATTCACTTTTTTAAAAAATATATTTTATTGATTTTTTACAGAGAGGAAGGAAGAGGGATAGAGAGTCAGAAACATCGATGAGAGAGAAACATCGATCAGCTGCCTCCTGCACACTCCCCACCGGGGACGTGCCCGCAACCAAGGTACATGCCCTTGATTGGAATCGAACCCGGGACCCTTCAGTCCGCAGGCCGATGCTCTATCCACTGAGCCAAACTGGTTAAGCTGTATTTATTTTTAAATTTTACAACACAGTTAACAATATAACTGGCACCAATTGCTTTGTAGATTATGGTTTGGCAGGGACAATACACCACATACTTTCCCATCTGCAAAATAGGGCAAGAAATATTTCATAGATTTGTTGTGAAGACTGGTAAGTTGTGTTCACAGGGTAAATAATTCTTCACCAGTTCTCTAGGAGTCTGGGTAAAGCCAATGGGTGTGGGAAAGGGCCTAGAAGAGAGAGAGAGATAAAGTGCAGGAGAAGAGAAGGAAAGAGCTGAAATCTGATAATAGTGTGTGGACATGGCAAGTCAGATGGGAGAAGAGCCTGAGATTGAACCTCCTGCTGCCACACTCCCTGAGCACCACAAAACTCTTCTAACTTCCTGTGACAGATGCTAGTGAGTTCAGGGACTGCCCACAGTCCCCTCTTTCGGCACCGCCTCTAGTCTTTGACGTTTACCCATTCATTACCCACGCTGTGACCAGCTTGTAAAAGTCAGAGAGCACCTCATTCTCTCCTTATCTCTAGGTTTTACCTTCGCGCCATCAACCTCGGGCTCCATGTCCCCTTGGGTGTGCCTCCCCTCACCAGTCTTCTTGAGCAAGGCTGCTCCAATTCCCAACTCATGGCATGTCACCCTGGGTCGCACCAGCACTCACATCTGCTCCACCAAGCCAGAGCATGATTTCGGCAATACTGGATTAAACGACGCTCTTGCACTTGAAACAGATTACAATTCTGATTTGTCTGTCACTTTAACATATGAAGCTTTTTCTCTCCATTGCATCTCCTTGTTTTGAGAGAGCACTTAGATACAGACAGAATGGTTATTAAAAGTCTTAAAGAAGTAGTTTGGTAATTACTATTTTGGGGAGCATGTGGTAGAAAAGTAAAATGAGACATGAAAGATAAAAGCCATACAAATATGTTTGCTCTATAATTTTCTTTTCCTGAAATATTAATAGCTAAAATGTCTCTTACCTAAGTGCTTTCACAAGCATATGTAAAAGTAATAAAAACAGAAAATTTTATTATAATGTTAACACATGTTTGTTCATGCCCTCATTTTTTTGAAAGTTTGTATTTTTAACTTTTGTTTTGGTATACACGGCTGACAGTGACATGGTTGCCAAGTTCAAGAATGACAAATATTCTAAGTTTAAAAATGTTTTTAAAGTATATTGATGATTTTCAAATGTGGAAAGACATTTTTTACACCTACCTGAAGAAAACAAATTTAGTTTATTTAAACTTTAAAATGAGAGTAAAGCCAAAAAGCAGTAGCAGTTTGTCTTTAAACATAGCCTGATGAGTCTCTGTTTCCAAGAAACGATTTTCTCTTGGTGACCACTGCAAAAGAATAAAAAATTCTGTCATTTTGTGAGTCCCTTGGATAATTAGTTGAGTCATTGCCCTAAAAAAGAGACCAGAATTCTCTTAAAAATCCAGGGTTGGCTCACTAACTATTGATGGCTGGGCCATTCTCATGTATGTTTTCTTAAGAAAAAGAGAAACTTTTGTAACCATCCCATCTATTTCTAATTGATAGAAATCAGACCATTTCAGTATCTTCAAATTTAAAAAAAAAAAGCCTCTTTAAAACCATGTGGACAGTATATCCATTCTGAAATAGAAGGTTTTATTAGAGCTCTTTGGTTTTGTCCATGTTTTCCAAGGCACAGTTCTAGATATTTTATGAATCATACCCAAAACAATCAATAAGGTCATTTTCCACAGAAGCATTTGTAAGAATCACCTAATGAATTTCTGTCCTTTTTTATTTTAATGGCATATCTATCTATGTTCTCACCATTAAGCAAATTAAATGAAACTTCAAGGAAACTCTGTCATTAATTGAATTACATGTAAGACAGCACATATTTGGTTGCAAACAAGGGTAAATATTTCCACTCGGAATTTTCTTATTAATGCTAATTCAGTGTCAGTTTTATTTTTAAAGTTCAGTGTTCATTTAGGAGAATATACGTTCCATCTGTCTGTTCAACTCCTGCTTTATCACCCCTGTGAGGAAGACCCATCGATCAGCAATCACCTGAGCACCTGTCGTGTATCTTGCGCTGTGTTCACAATTTGATAAAATCAGACCATTTCAGTATCTTCAAATTTAAAAAAAAAAAGCCTCTTTAAAACCATGTGGACAGTATATCCATTCTGAAATAGAAGGTTTTATTAGAGCTCTTTGGTTTTGTCCATGTTTTCCAAGGCACAGTTCTAGATATTTTATGAATCATACCCAAAACAATCAATAAGGTCATTTTCCACAGAAGCATTTGTAAGAATCACCTAATGAATTTCTGTCCTTTTTTATTTTAATGGCATATCTATCTATGTTCTCACCATTAAGCAAATTAAATGAAACTTCAAGGAAACTCTGTCATTAATTGAATTACATGTAAGACAGCACATATTTGGTTGCAAACAAGGGTAAATATTTCCACTCGGAATTTTCTTATTAATGCTAATTCAGTGTCAGTTTTATTTTTAAAGTTCAGTGTTCATTTAGGAGAATATACGTTCCATCTGTCTGTTCAACTCCTGCTTTATCACCCCTGTGAGGAAGACCCATCGATCAGCAATCACCTGAGCACCTGTCGTGTATCTCGCGCTGTGTTCAACACCAGAGTGACATGGAAGAATATTTGATGTGGTCTCTGAATTCGAGGCAGTTCAAAGCTAACTGAGGGAAGGAGGAATAATGCCCATTAAGTTAATTAAAGAACATTGCAGTAAACTATATGTGACCTCTGATAAACTCTCTAGATGTTCAGTAGAGAGAACAGTTTTTATAACAGAGGGAACAGTTGGTATAACTTGGAGCTCTTTTTTCCTCGGAGTGTGTTCTATCATGGTCAAGCTCGGAAAACTCCTTTACTTTGACTATTTAGTATGTTAATATGTCTTATGAATGTTAGAAAATGTAATATTGTATTAACCCATCTATTCAAAAAAATGTTTATTGGATGCCCAATATGGAAATTCAGCAGTAAGAAAAATAAGCATGTCTTTTTTTTTTTTTAATCCTCACCCAAGGATATGTTTTTATTGATTTTAGAGAGAGAAGAGGGAAAGACAGAGAGATAATCATTGATTGCCTCCCGTAGGTGCCCCGATAGGCCCTGCAACCTAGGTATGTGCCCTGACCGGGAATTAAACCTGCAACCTTTTGGTGTGCGGGACGATGCTCCAATCAACTGAGCCGCCCGACCAAAGCAAGATGTCCTTTATATGGAGTTTTTACTAGTATGCAGGTTAGGCAGCTAAGCCCTCACCAGCAACGTCACATCTGAGCAGAGACCTGAGCAGAGAGAGAACCAGGCCCAGTGGTTATGCGTTGGAAGGTCTTTCAGGGCCAGGAAACCAGTGAGTAGCCAAGGCAGGAGCACACAGGTCTTTTTTTTAAATATATTTTATTGATTTTCCACAGAGAGGAGGGAGAGGGATAGAGAGCTAGAAACATCCATGAGAGAGAAACATCGACCAGCTGCCTCCTGAACTCCCCACTGGGGATGTGCCCCGCAACCAAGGTACATGCCCTTGACTGGAATCAAACCTGGGACCTTTCAGTCCGCAGGCCGACGCTCTATCCACTGAGCCAAACCGGTCAGGGCAACAGGTCTTGTTTAAGGAATGGCAAGGAGGTTCTGGGCTAGAATAAAGGAGAGGAGCCACGGACCTACCTAAGAGATGGCAAGTTTCCACATGAATTTGACCGCTGAACCCTCACCTCTTTTCTTGAGAGAATCTTACTCGGCAAAGCAGAACCATGTGGCCAAGAATAATTAGGGGAGCAGAGGCTGGATGTGCTCTAGGCATTAGAACCTGAGCTGGAGTTTCTGGTTGACCATGTTGAGAAAGACATTGGAGGAAGCAAACGCCCAAAGGAAGTGGGGAAAGTAGAGCAGGAGGTGAGACAAGAATGTCAGCATGGAACCTGACACCAGGTAGTTATTTGTCTAGTTTATTTGTTCAGACTGATCGTCTGGAACATGGAGTGTGTTACTTGTATATTTCAAGCTGAAAGTATATTTTGCTGGAATTAGGGGCAGCTTGAATTCACAAGAAACTGGTTTCATTTCTCCTTCTGACTTTGAATGACTACGTGTCCCTTTCATTGACGAGAACAATTTTAAGTCATGATGTCTCTCTTGAGAGTAAATGCCAGGCATTGTTCACAGTGATTTGTCTGGAATTATTTATTGAACTCATGCAACAAATCGCTCACTTATTCATTTAATCATTTCATCCGTGAGTCAGTCGGTTAACATTTATTCAACATCTACTGTTGAGAAAACATTTTGTCAAGGACTGCGTGAGTCAAAACAGTTGGATACGCAGACATACAGTCACTGCCCTCAAAGAGTATTTGGTTTTCCGTAAATTTTAATAAGGCTGACATTTGTTTTTGGGGGACAAATCGTTGTAACACTCCAGAAATTAATACCAGGCTGGCTATCATTCTAGAATTCTCAAGGATACGCATCCAAATGAAATATCCAGGATTGTCAAGCAACTCAGTGCGTATTAAATTATTGCCCTGGGGTGGATATAAGATAAGTCGGGAGAAACTAAAGATTTGATGGTGAGCTGGAGTTTGTCTGCTAAGTTTTTGTAATAGCATTTGTTTTTATGCAAAGAGGAAGAATGGAAACTATGAGCGTTTGATGTTGACAAATGTTGGAAAACAAACGTGTTTATGCGCTTGGCAACATGTGCTCTGCAATCTGCTATGGGGTCGAGCTCGTTCGGGAAGGCTGGTTTTCAGGAACACACATTGCGAAAAGCACAGCCGTTGATGAGGCCGCATTGAATTCACGCCTTCCACATTTTCCACAATTAAAGACATGGAAACATATGAGACATGCTCATTTCGCTGCATGAGTAGGCTGTTCATCCTTCCTTTTTAACATCTTTGCTCCATTTGCAGACATAATCTCTTACGTGCATTGCACTTTTAGAACATTTTCTTTGTCATGAACAAACTCCTTCCATTTCTCCTGATATACCACTGTCTGGAGGGGATGAAGGGGAAGATAATAGAGGGTAAATGGGTTTTGTCCAACAGGAAAACTGAAAGCTCCTCTTCCTGTTTCCATCATAGTCTTGCACATTAAGTGCACAGTATGTCTGGTCGGCATGGCTCAGTGGTTGAGCGTCAACCTATGAACCAGGAGGTCATGGTTCAATTCCCAGTCAGGGTACATGCCTGGGTTGCGGGCTCAATCCCCAGTGGGGGGTGTGCAGGAGGCAGCCAGTCAATGGTTCTCTCTCATCATCGATGTTTCTGTCTCTCCCTCTCCCTTCCTCTCTGAAATCAATAAAACATATATAATTTTTAAAAGTGCACATTAAATGCACCAAGAGAGGAGGACCTCAGGGTAACAAACTGATTCAATATTTTCTCTGTCCTCTGGACCTGCCTGAGTTCTGCATCCTCCCAGAGCTGACACACGTAGGACACCACAGGAGTCAGTATTTAGAATTTAGTAATATAATAATCTCTATATTAAACTACATCCTTCTACGATGATCAATATTGCTCATTTAACATGAAATATTTAGTGCCTAATGGTTTTGAAAATTTAGTTATCAATTTATGTCTCCTCAACTATATTGTAATCATTTTAAAGGGATATAGCTGCAAATATCGTCGTGGACCTGGACAGAGAGAGAGCCGTGTCTTTCTGGATCTAGCAAAGTACTTTGGACACGGAGGTTCTTGTTTCCTGTCTAGGGTCTAGTTGCTGATTGCACAGAAGCAACATGCTACTTAGGTTCTGTCTGTGACATTGGCACAGAACCTAAGCTCTTTTCCCTGCTCTGCATTTAATTAAATATTGGCTCTCTGGGAAGTGACTTCATGGCTCCTGTCTTGGTGTCCTTATGTGTAAAATAAAATAAATCTACATTCGTATCTCTTCCATAATAGTTGAAACTCTATAAATCCATAATAATTCTATAATTCCACAATAGCTCAAAATAAGGACTATTAGCACATTGATTTGGCTTTACACTAGCAAACAAAGTGCCTAGTACACAGTTTTTTCTATTGAACTGATTGGGTATTTTTCTTATTTTATATTTTATTTTGAAATAATTTTAGGCTTACAAGAGTTACAAAGATGATACAGAAAGTTCCCATATACGCCTCATCCAGCTTCTATTATAAACACTGTGCATGATCACAATAAAATTATCAAAATCAAGACATTAACATTGGTACAATACTATTATCTGAACTGTAGAATTTTTTCAGCTTTTACTAGTTTTTCCACTAGCGTCCTTTTTCTGTTCCAGAATCCAATCTAAGATTCCTAGATTGGTTGTAATTTTTCCTTAGCCTTCTCCCTAATTAGATGTTTTGGCTGTTTGAAATGGATACTTGTGGGTTGTGCTAGTGTTGAAAGGATTCTATTGCTGCACATGGAGAAAGCCCTCCTCTGGTTCTTTTCCCATGAACAATGCTATTGTTTTTACCTTTTAGCTCTTTGTCTTCTCATAAAGAGTCCATCTTGAATCTCATCCAACTTTCTCAAGATTTCGAAAGGTGAACCTGAATCTGCAAAATGGAATTTTTCATTTTCTTCTTTGCCCCTTAAAATCATTCCTACCTGGGAAGCCATCCATGTGCGAACTGAAGTAGGTCTTTGTGCAGAGCAGCTTTGTGGATTCTGAGTTAGCGCCAGGAGAGGTTTTCAGTAGGTTGACTAAGTTTAATGAACTGAAGTGGGTCCTCAAAAAGCAATCCTTATCTGCAGGAAACATGGATCTATGGCATTATATGATTTTCATTCTTCTATTATCAGTAGAAACACGTTAAGATCTTTGGCTCACTCACTACTCAGCACAGACACACTTCACAGTGGAGATTTTCACCTTGAACTTTAGGAAGATTATCATCTCAGAAGTTTAAGTGCACAACAGTTAGGTCTGGGGACACATCCTGGCACACCACCAAGGGCTGCCAAACAGCACACCTGAAACTTAGTGATTGGCTCCTACTCAAACCATTGGCCACTCTAAGGCCGACAGTAATTGTGAGGCACACCTCTGGTCTCCTGTGTGCCAGGTTTTCATGGCTAACTGCTGAGCAGATGTCTCAAGTGAGACATTCAGCCTGGATAGTAATTGGGAACTGCTGAAAGCCTCCTCCTCCGGGGGAAATTCTGGAAGTCATGTCTTTCCCTCCTACTGTTTAAAAACTGCACATTGTCAAATTATACATGGCAGATGGATTATAGTTTGTCCTTTTAGTGACAGGAAAAGCTGTTTCTATACCCTGGAAAAAGCATCCACTTACATCAAGAAATGATTCTACTGCTCCTCAGCTATATTTGGGAAAAAGTTTTTTGTTCTGTTTTAACGAGTGACTATAAAAGCCTTTCATTATATTACGCCATAATGAAATAGCTGGCTTTCATTAATATATTGTACTAGAAATGCTATAGGCATCCTATAATTACATGTAAGACTTGGCTAGTCTTATTAGCTCAACTCTGTTGTCCTTGCAGTGTGTAGGAAAATTACAAGATACATAAAATGTGCGTTGTGAGTCATCTTGGCATTATTGGGAAAATGCTCTATTTATTTAAAAGCAAAAGGCACATGTAGCATTTATTTTTCTGTTTGAGCCATTAGAGAAATTCAGTGCCTATTCTTTCAGTGTCAATGTCTTTCCATGCCTCGTTTTCTCCTTCAGTTTTTATGTCCTCGTGTCTTTCTTGCTCTTTCCCATTGCTTTTCATATTTTCTATATCTTTGTTCTTTCTATAAATGCCATTGGTTTCCTCCCCAGAAGTTCTTCAGGGTCTTTTGACCTTGCTCCAGTTTGGATGGATAAATTTCAAAGAATGATTGTCATTAAGTTTTGTCATTGTTGAATGAATAAGTGAAAGACAATATTAAATAGAAAATCATGTTTTGTAATTCTGAATGAAGCACCTAAATGTTCTCATTTCCTGTCTAATTTCTCCTTTATAATCTATTCTGTCTTGGAAAATAATTATTTCCAGTGTAAAAATCGACCTACATTTCCCTTTGTGGTCTACTGTTTAATCTCCTACAACCTTTGGGGAATTTCCTGTTGTATTTCTGCTGTTTTCCTCAAATGCAAAACATTCAAACCCAAAAGGATCTTTCTCCCCCATACTCGAATCTATTCATCGTCTCAGATGTCAGTAATGTTGTCATGCCACAGTACCCCAAGCTCCAAACTTCTGAATAAACCTTTATTCCTCCATCACCTTTGTGTCATGGGAAAGAGTTACTGAGTCCTGCCAGTCTTCCATTGAATTATCTCTGGAGCCTCATCCCTTCTTCTCTTTCATTTCTGTCATTGCCAAATGCATGTTCATACCCAGACATGTAGACCCTTGCAAGCCACAAGTGCTTAAGTATTCTACCTGCTCCTGACTTTTTCCGTATGCCGGCATCCTTCTTAGAGAACTGTTGTCAATTAAGTCTTTAAAAAGTGGAAACTTAGTCGAATTTGCAAAATATCCTAGACAATGCAGTATAATTTCCAGTTTATTCAGTTTGCCAAAGGCCCATGAACACTAAAGAAATAGTATGGTAACCCTCTGAGGATTATAAAGTTAGCAAATGAAGAATGAATCATGTTAAACTTGCAAGACAGGAAGATAAGTGTTTATATTGAGACCAGTGGCCCAGTGCATGAATTTGTGTACATTAAAAGGAGATTAATAAGAAATATTTTAATATCACTATTTGCCCTTTCTCTATAATAGAAGTGCCAACCAAATTCACGATTGACAATGATAGATGGAAACACATGCGTGCAATTGGTCCCAGTGAGAGCTTTATATGTATTGCACATGTGTGAGTCAACTTAGCCTTTTATATATATATAGGATAAACTTAATTAGACCTGCTTTCTGATTTAGCTAAACTTTTTCCAGCCCAGTAAAGCACCCCAACTTCTCTTTCAGGTAATTGTCAGCAACACAGCAGTGAATATCAACACGAAGCAGATTATTATTGTAGATCATGCAAGAAGAACAAAGGAGGGTAAAATTAACTGCAGCAGTGTTTGATAATATTCTGTGCAGTGAGAAAACCTGAAGTTATTTTCAAGGCCCACCATTTCTTACTTCTTCTCAGTCGGGTCAAGTTTCTAAGCTTTCTAAATCTCCATTTTCCAGCTAGTGAAAAGAAAATAGGATTCCACTCCAGGAGTTCTGTGAGGATAAAATGAGATGAGGCACAGGAAAACGCTTCACAGACATTTGGTTAAAGTGTGAAATGTTTGCACTTGGCTATAAAGCAAATCGTGTTCCTGGGCTGAAGAAACTGCAAGGAGGCTAGTCATTGCTAGGGAGAGGAAGCCAGGCATTGCTATGTGATGTCATTATCCGGCACCCACAGTGACCATTTCTGGGCTGGGCTGTGGACCACATTTTGTGCCATGGCAGCGTTGGCTGTGATTTGGTGGGCTGTCGCTCTGGGGTGGTGGCAGGAGGAAGCCGAGTGTTGCTTTGTGGGTGCCAGGTCCGCACTGCTATTTCTCTGCAAAAGGCCAGTGCGCGTCGCAGCAGCTTCTGCATTGAGTGTCTGCCCTTGGTGGTCAGTACGCATCATAGCAACCGGTCGCATGGGCGGAAGGACACTTAGCATATTAGCCTTTTATATATATAGATAACTGCTCATTGATCTGTATGTCTGCTAATTTTGAGACCCTTTTTGTGCTCTTATGCTTGTGTTGGGTTACTTGTGCTAAACATCAGAGTGCCCAGCTTCCTCTAAGAATGATTTTGTACAGAGTGTAAAGCAGAGATATTAGCCATTAGAGATCAGTGTTTCTCCATTATGAATTAAAATGTGTTAGGACCATGACTTCATTAACTATTATTGAATTAACAAAGCATTTCTGTTGCTGACACCTTAATTAGCTCATTAATTATATTTTAATTATCCATTGTTTGTTTCCTACAACTGTCAGCAACTAAATTTTCAGTCATTGACGTTAATTACATATTCTGTAATAACTTTGGATTCAGAGTCTGGAGCACTCGGTACAAATTAACTAGTGTAGCAAGCCAGTGGTTTACAACCAATTCACCCTCATGAGGATGACTATAGTGACTACAGCTTACACACTTATGGGAATTACTCTAGTGAGTAATGTAGAAAGTGGCTTTCAGCTAAACATTGCATGATTCTTTTTCCCACCCAGTTTTAGAATTATAGGGATCCCACATTAATATCATTCTATCAGAAATGTTGACTATAGACATCCCATTACTGTAAAACAAAACAAAAAAGTTCTTAAAATATTGTATCTCCTTTAAGTGGAATCTTTGCCAACCAAAAAAATAATTGAAGACTTACACTGCTAAACGTCCAGAAAACTAAACCTGTCCTGGTCCACCATGTGTGTGATTTGAGAAGGTCCAGGAACTCTCCTTCCAAAAGTATCTGTAAAGGTAACTGTCTGTTTCAATTACCTGGACCTTGTTGCTAAGCCAATACATAAGAACAGTCTGACAAAGGATTTTTTGATTTGCTTATTTATATATGACAAGACTTGCAAAGGCAATAAAATTAAATTACATTTGGAAGAACTTTTAATGAGTTCTTTTTATTGAAAAGGCTAAAACCCTCATAATATTTGCACTGAGCTAGAAAATGTAGGACATGTGGTTTTTAGAGATGTTTTCAATTTCTGCATTAGAGTTTTATTTCTTAGAGCTTTGAAAGCATTGAAATCCTTTAGAGGCCCCCATTAGGATTTATCAATGAACACCTAGTGAAAAATAGCCCATAGAAAGTAAGAATTGGTAAGAACTTTACACAAGGTCAGCAGTGGGGAGTGCCAAAGCTACTTCATCTAGTTTACTCTTCTCTGGAGCTACGAAAGTAAAGGAAATCAGGAAAAAATAACACCTAATTCTTACATATTGCTTTATAAAACATACACACAAATAAATAAACATATATATGCATATATATATATGCTTTTTCTTAACTGAATAAAAGCCCGCCGTCTCTTCATGGCCTCTAAACCCATCTTTCCATTGCCCATCTACACAAAGGTAAGACTACTGTACAGTAACAATTCAGATCCATTACATTTCTCAATGATTTTAAGCCCCATATTCTTCTGATGGCACAGTTCTATATCTGGAAATGTTCAAGCCAAGTCAAGAAATATATTCATCAATCAAAGATAAATTCTTAACAATCAGGGCACATGAGTATGATAAAAATGCAATGATGAAATACAAGTTGTTGCTAATGACTTCTCAGAAAATGGATTGAAGAGAAAATATCTATTAAAAGATATATACTAAATATTTGGGAGACATATAAATTTCTTCCTCACCCCCCAATTATTTTATTAAAATAGATGCTTTCTATTTCCATTTGATTGAGAAATCTAAAGACTGAAAGCATAGCCCAATATTGACAGTTTCTTCTTTTCTCAAATTTTGTTCTGATTCTTATAAACTACTAACCTCTAAGGGTCTGTAGTCCCTAATTTTCAGTAGTTTGGAGCTCTAGTGATGAGGATTGATGCCAAGATGCCAGGGTTGTGCAAGGCGCCATTCACTGGGAGCATTCCACATGCTGTAGGTCCCTTAACTGCAGGGCAATATAGAATTTAGTGCTGCGCCAAACTGGTTTGGCTCAGTGGATAGAGCGTCGGCCTGCGGACTCGGGGGTCCCAGGTTCGATTCCGGTCAAGGGCATGTACCTTGGTTGCGGGCACATCCCCAGTGGGAGGTGTGCAGGAGGCAGCTGGTCGATGTTTCTCTCTCATCAATGTTTCTAACTCTCTCTCCCTCTCCCTTCCTCTCTGTGAAGAATCAATTAAATATATTTAGAAAAAAAAAAAGAATTTAGAGCTTCAACCATCACACATACTCAGGTACAGCCCTTTATCTTGTTAGATGATGAACCTGAGCCCACCCTGGCTAGACCATTTCCCAGTGTTCCAAATGTGTGGAGGCTTAGGGTTGAACAGAAGCCTCTTGCTTCCTAGAGAAACATTCATACACTCCAGCTACCTCCTTTCAATTGTGAAAAATTGTCAGTTTTTCAAGTTTTAGAAATTTTTTTTGCTTTTCTTGATGTTTTTTCAGTTGTCTTGTTTTACTCTCTAAGCTTCCTATATTAGTACATCCATAAGTGATTCATCCTGTAACAAGCTTAAGACGGGTGAAGACTTCGTTTTCAATGAGCCAGAGCTTTAAGGTTTTTGGATCTAGTCCCCTTCTAAATGCCTATTTTTTAATTATAAAAATTATGCATATAATTTCTGAAATACATAATTATGAGTGATTTTATTTCATTATATTACTCTGTAATGCAGTTATATTAACTTTGATTATTTGGTGACTTAACAATTGCCCGCTGAAAGCAAGAAATTTAGGAAAGAAAAGTAGATCTCAGAAAGCATCCTGTGTAAGTATCCTAAAGTTTTCTCGTAGAGAATGTTATTTTATTTTTTTAAATATATTTTGTTGATTTTTTTACAGAGAGGAAGGGAGAAGGATAGAGAGTTAGAAACATCCATAAGAGAGAAACATCAATCAGCTGCCTCCTGCACACCCCCTACTGGGAATGTGCCCTCAACAAAGGTACATGCCCTTGACCAGAATTGAACCTGGGACCCCCCAGTCCGCAGGCCGATACTCTATCCACTGAGCCAAACCGGTTAGGTCAAGAAAGTGATTTCATTATAACTTGGTATGTCCCAAAGCTATTGGGAAGACAATTACATCTACAGTCTACCTTGTCCAGCATCCCAAGAGAAAGCAAGTTAAATAGACACACTTGATAATCAGTTCTTGCTGAGAAATCTAGCAGATGTGGGTTTCTCATTTCATGCTACCCAAACTGCTCCACCATTCGGCTATGCATATTCAGCTGTCTTCCTCCTCCTCCCTCCTTACCAAGTTAACACAGAGTAAGTGGGAAGTGCTTGTTAGACTCTAGGACTATTTAAATATGTCCAATTCAGTCACCCAACCTTGGCTCATAACCTTCCTTTTCTTGGTCGGTACCTAATAAAATGTAGCTGGATTTGCCAGAAACTGTGCTCTCCCCTAGCAATATACCCCCATGAATAGCACAGTGTGCCAGCTGGATTATATAATGCTGTCACCCTCAATCAGTGAAAGTGTTTTGTGCTGTAGGACACTCCTCCCAAATTATGTGATGAGTATGAAAAAGATACTTGTACCTGATAAAGTTACGTTTTTCAGCTTGGCCAGATACGATCTTGTGATGAAGGCCATTTATAAAAGCAGGCAAACAAATCCCAGAAGTCTGACAACATGTGTCTCAGTTATCATCATCTGCCTCTGTCAACTCCACCCTGGCATCTTCTGGAATTTAGTAGTTTCACTTTGCTTTCTTTATAGGAGAGTATGATACACAATGCAAATGGCAACTGCAAATATAATTAATTTTTAAAACAGGTAATTTTTGCATTTACTTATATACCTAAGTAATACTCAAGAATCTAATGTTTGAAAGAGAAACAGAGCATTATAGTACCTTTTCAAAAACTGTTAAGCATTAATTATCTCCAACCATCAGAAGTCCAATATAAATTTACTTAAATGGACTTCGTGTGATACATTTTTATAGCACACACAAAATTTCATTTACATCCTACCTTCATATATGAGAATACTAACCCTTGCTCTGCTCTGTAACTTGGGTTAGAATTAGCCACTTCATTCCCCTAAATCTTTCCATGAAAGAAATGATTTTTTTTAATTGGTTCAAAACTCTTGGTGTATTTAGAAGGACTCTGAAACAGAGCAGCCATTTGGCCAGAGTGCTGTTGCTGAGCTGATGAGTGGAAATCGCTTATTCACCACCTGTTGGAAAATGTTAGTGTTCATGTTCAATCATGTGCCTAATTTAGTGTGTAATTGAAAATGTAGCGCTTGCAAGGCAGGCAAATCTTTTTGAAGGTTTAGCTATTTATATTGAGCGTATTAATTACACTGAAGTAGAGGAGAACACAACACTATCAGAAGAACAGAGACCACTTTCAAAGTAACAGCTCAACAGGACACACACTGGCTACTTGGAGAGATAAAAGCACTGTGTGTGTTGTTTGAGTAAGTGTGAAATACTTCAGAGCTGCCATATTATCACCATCACAAATTGTCAGCAGATGTTTCTTCTACTCAACTCAAATGGGCACTGGTTCTTACCACTGGAAAGAAACATACACCAGTGGCTTTTAAAGTCCTGGTGTCTTTTTTCCTGTCCTGTGTTAACATTAAAATTTCCCTATTAAGTTTACCGATAAACGTAATTTGAAATACTATATAGTGCTCTACAGGCACATTGCAGTGTTTCCAGTTCTAGAATGTTCTTGAATTTTCCACTGAATCCAAACATTCAATAGGTTGGTTCTAGGAACTTTTGAGTGAAACTTTTAGTTAATGTTTGCCCAGCATCACCATGAGAAGGATGGGGGCCCCTCATGCATCTGCTTGAACCATTTTGTCCGTGTCAAGGAGAGGTTAGTACTTCAGTGATAAAGGCTAACTAAGAAAAATAGAAGAAAGTACCTAAGTGTGAATTTTCCAACATCTTTATTTATAGTCCTTAATGTTTTCCTGATAATTTTAGGAAATGTCTTCAATCAGAGGAAACAGTGAAGGTATGTATGAGTGAGGCATGACAAGGATAGGAATCATTTAAAAACATTTATTAAATGTAAATGTATGAGCTTTGGCTAATAGTTTCTTTTGCAAAACAGTTCTTTTACATACTTCTTATCTATTTGCCTCAAGGAAGTTCCTTGTGCCAATAATCAAGCTAAAATTCTTTCCCAGAAGTAATTCTCAAGCTTGATTTGTTTATTGCTTCTGTGTAGCTGTATTGTTCTTTTTCAGTGTAAAGCCTGACACTTTGAGGTTCTCTGACTTCTAAACTTGGGTGGCAAGGCCACACCTTTAAACTGATCTTTGCCCCAAGAGTAGATCTTAATGCAACTTTGTCAAAATTTTTCTCTGGATTTTCCCTTCTAATTCCAGATCTATACGCAACTGATTTTTCTAAATTTTCAAGGCCCCAAATTTCTAAACTCTCTAGTTTATCTTATTTTTACATGCAAACCAGACAGTATTTCATGATCTGGATTCCCTTTCTTGAAAGAGCACCTTAAAAACACAAAATAAAAGCCAAAACACCTCACCACTATTCTGATATTTTGTAACCCTTTACTTTAGGACTACAGACTCAGTAGGCACCTGATATGCCTTCCAAGTTATTCAGGTGACACCTTTGCAAAAGTTTCATTATTGCCTAACCTGGGTCTCAAACTTTCCAGTTTGGTTTCAGTTTTCTTGCACTTGATATCTAAGACAAATATATATTTTTGTTCTGGTTTGGTTTGGTTTTATTTATATGACAGCATCTCACTTCTGGTACCAATTTTGGTGATAGTTAAAATAATGCTAGCTGTATTACTAAATAAATCCCCATATCCCTGTAGAGTAACACAATTGAAGTTTGTTTTTTACTCTCAAGTTTAAATGGATTTTCCATCTTGTGCCTCTGCCATTCTCCAAGGACCTCAGTGTCTTCTGCATTCATCTGGCTGATGGGCAAGAAAGATGAAATCACACAACAGGGTGTTTTGGTTTTTTTTAAAATGGCGTTTCAGTTTTATAAATACATTATTTTTAAGCTGTCCATTTCATTTACTATTGCACTTGAGAAGGAAAATTTATGCAAAACACACAGGGTGTTTTTATCTGCCAGGACTCAAAATGACACTCATCATGACCTTTACATGCCATTGGCTAGACCCAAGTCACATGGGCCCCCCTTTGATGAAGACTGAAAAAGGTAGTCTAGTTTTGTGCACATGAAGAAAAGAAAGTGACTTTGGAGATCAGGTAGCCAGTCTCTGGCATAAATAAATAAGTAAATAAAATTTTTTAAAAAATTTCCCATAGCCGTAACCAGTTTGGCTCAGGGGATAGAGCATCGGCCTGCGAACTGAAAGGTCCCAGGTTCAATTCCGGTCAAGGGCATGTACCTTGGTTGCAGGCACATCCCCAGTGGGAGGTGTGCAGGAGGCAGCTGATCGATGTTTCTCTCTCTTCGATGTTTCTAACTCTCTATCTCTCTCCCTTCCTCTCTGTAAAAAATCGATAAAATATATTTTTTAAAAAAATAAAAATAAAAATCTCCCACATAGCTTGAGAACCAGGGCTCCACAGTCAGGAACAATTCCAGATTATATTTCAGAACTGGAACAGAGGAGACACCATTACTGCACTTGGGCAGAGATGCAGCCAGCAGCTAAACAGCTGCCACTGTATCACTGAAAACTGGATGCAGCTGCTGCCACCTTTAACTGATTTGATTCTTTGAAGTGTCTACCTCTTTCTATCCACCTATCAATGTCAAGAGAAGCGAATCTGCTCGGTGGGCCTTGGTGAGACTGGGAAAGCCAGTTTCAGCTTCAATGAAAAGTGTCATGTTCTTCTTCAAAAACTAAAGAAACTCCCTAAACATGGGGAAAAGTTTCAGACACGGAGTAGCCCTCCCCTTGCCAAAAATAGGACAGATGTTCACCACGCCTACCAGGAAGACATAAGGTGCCTAGAATGTTAGAAATCATTGTATGAGTCAGAAAACTATTCAGAATTTTTGGCTGCAGACAAAAGTCTGGCAACATTTTGATCCATCTGGCATTGTGAAAGTATAGTCTCTTTTATAAGCTGTTGAAAATCAAGGTGAGACCTGCCATAGTGATATAAGTATAAATAAAAAATGAAAGGTGCCCAACTGAATGCAGTTGCCTCCCAATTGTTATGTGGTTGCTCTATGCATTTTGAGAATGAAACATTTTCTTTTTTATTACACTTTGAAAAAGTACCCTCAGCAATTTCAGAAGAGTATAGTTTAAACAGATCTCCAAAAAGATTTGGGTATCACATTGGTAGTGAAATTCTTAAGCACTGCCTGAGGGCCATGCACGTGGGGTCAACGCTATTCACACACTGAAGCCAGCATGTCTTGCTAATGACATGCCCCTGCCCATTGCTGTGTGATGTTGTGTTGTTCAGGATGGAACTTTATGAACCTGGTTGTGTCCAGTGACTTTTTGTTTTGACTCTTACGGGAAATAGTGACTGAAAATAATCAAATTCACACAAAGACCTCAAGGTGAAGAAGGTTGATTAAAGTCATCACTTATGAAGTAAAATGAAACTGCCCAACCCCACTGAGAAAAGTATACCCATCATTGAGGTTGACTACATGGTTGGCCCAAATAAAAACACCATCAGATGAGTGCATGAAAATACATTCACCTATACATACTTCATAGGTAAAAAAACAAAAAATTCATGACTGAAAATGATGAAGCTGATAGTGGTATGACCATGAATATTGTCAGTTGCTTTTATTGTTTTTGCTTATCTATGAGAGAATGTGAACAATGGTGAAGAACACACTCTTGATTCTCTTAGTCCCTACTCTATAAACTTGAATGATTCTCTTAGCCTCTCTACATGCTTGTTTGTTTCTCCATCTGCAAAATAGGGAAGAAATACTACCTCTCCATAGAATTGTTGTATTTCATGTATTTGACAAATGCCTACTACATGCCAGAGATTACTCTAAGTGCTAGGGATGTCTAAGTGACTAGAATAGGCAAAAGTATCTCTGCCCTCATGGGACTTACACTCTAGAAATGAGATAACACATATAAAGCATTTAAAAGAGTCTTTGGTACAAAATAAGAGTTCAGTAAATATCTACTATTTTTTCTTTTTGTTCTCTCTTCTTAAACTATTGATTTGCAGTACATGCTAATGTAATATAGAGCAAAAAGTAATACAGTGGGGCCTTGACTTACGAGTTTAATTCGTTCTGTGACAGAGCTCATAACTCAAATTACTTGTATGTCAAATCACTGTGACGTTCGCTGTGCCAACTAGTGGTGGGGTATCTGAAGCTGGCTCGTAACCCCAATTTTTTTGAGCTTGCAACTCAAAGCAAAAAATCAGCTGAGAGATGGCTCGTATCTCAAAAAAACTCGTTAGTCGGGACACTTGTAAGTTAAGGCCCCACTGTACAGGGAAAGTGTCAGAACTTTTTAACCTACTAGATCAGATCTCCTAGTCTTTCTTTTTTATAATAAAACTAGAGGTCTGGTGCATGAAATTCGTGCACAGGAGGGGTGTCCCTCAGCCCGGCTTGCACCCTCTCCAATCTGGGACCCCTCAGGGAATGATGGGCAGTTGGACATCCCTCTCGCAATCCGGGACCAGTGGCTCCTAACCGCTCACCTGCCTGCCTGCCTGATTGCCCCTAACCTCTCTGCCTGCCAGCCTGATCACCCCTACCCACTCTCCTCTTCCAGCTGATCCCCCTAACTGCTCTCCCCTGCTGGCCTGATCACCCCTAACTGCTCCCCTGCCGGCCTGATCGCCCCCTAACTGCTCCCCTGCCAGCCTGATTGCCCCTAACTGCCTCTCCCTTGGCCCCTGCCATCATGGCTTTGTCCGGAAGGACGTCCGGCAGATGTCCAGTCTAATTAGCATATTACCCTTTTATTAGTATAGATTCATTTCAATTTTAATGTCTCTGAATTGTTCTTCAGGTCATGGAAATGTAATAAGCAAATAAAACTATGGGTTTTGTTGCTAAATACTATTCCTTTCCTTTGCTGATTAAAATTTATTAGTGAATGACAGCATCTCACTTCTGGTAATAATTTCTGGTAGCAAAACTCAGAAGAATTACACAATTATTTACTAATAAAAATAGTTTTAGACTACTTTTGATTGAATGCTAAAAATTCATCTTTTTTAAAGTTAACTTTTCCTTTGCTATTTTTTTATTTTTAAAAATATATTTTTATTCATTTCAGAGAAGAAGGAAGAGAGAGATAAAAACATCAATAATGAGATTGAATCATTGATCAGCTGCCTCCTGCACACCCCACATTGGGGATCGAGCCCGCAATCTGGGCATGTGCCTTGTCTGGGAATCAAACCATGACCTCCTGGTTCATAGGTCGACACTCAACCACTAAGCCATGAAGCCCTTTTACTTTATTACTAATTATTGTGGGTGGGGATTAAATACCCAAAACAGTGCATCAATCAAAGTGCAGAAATGCTTTTCAGATACAGAAGAGTGATATCTATAAACTATCAGGCTGATGGATTTCAAACATTCCACAGAGGTTTGGGGAAATTGCCTATTATCTTAAATTACATGAATTTTATGTAAAGTCACTATCTCAAAAAGATGCTTTATCCTTTCATAAGCTTCTTTACTTTTTATTTTTAGTTAAACATCTTTCCTCTAATTTATTGTGTCTGAGAGATGCTGTTAATTGTTGGATCCACAGACATCGAATCAGGAATGAGTGAGTGTCCTTACTTTGGTACAGAAGAGTTGGACATGCCAGTGTCAAAATGACTGGTGATTTGGGAGCTTTTCCGAACACTCTGGAGGAGACTTTCATTTACCTCCCACCTCCACTTATGGACTCCCAGGAGTTCAAGATGAGTAGTAATTACCTCTCCCTCAGTAGGTGGTTTCTAGAGCACTAAGTGTATTCTTTAAAATGAGTTTGGTTTTGGAAATTTGATGTGATAAGTCTTTTGTGATTATCATGGAAGACATTTTCTTTATTGTTCATGTCAAGCAATCATACACACAGATGCATATAGATAGATGTTAAAGAAACTTAAAAGGTAATATTAGATATGTATTTCTATAGGCTCTAATGAGGGAGAATTCTAAGAGTCTAAAGTCAATTTTCTGTTTTATAAATATGAAATTAAAATTAGTTAGAATAAGAAGAAAATACTTCTAATTCATCATCTATGATTGCAACCACAACGACTTCCTTATTAATTTTCTTATTAATTTTTTTACCTTCTTAATAGTTCTGGAAATATCAACTTGGTTAGAATAAGAAGCAAATACTTCTAATTCATCATCTGTGATTGCAACCACAATGACTTTCTTATTAATTTTCTTATTAATTTTTTTTACCTTCTTAATAGTTCTGGAAATATCAACTTGTTTCTATCCTCAATTTTAGTCACCATTAGCTTTCCCCATATTATCTCAGTAGCCTTCTCCCTATCCATGTCTTGCCCATGGTCTTGGTCACCTTAAGTCTACAGTCTACTATTAAAGAACAAATCGAATTCATTCAGCTGATTATTACTATAGCACAAATCTGACCGTGGCACTCTCCTGCCATGGCTTTCCACTTTAAGTTCAAGTGTCTTGCTACAATCTTTCATGATCTGCTTCTTGCTCACCTTTCATCTTATCTTTCACCCATTGCTTAGTCTTCTTTCCCACTGTGGGCTACATGCAATCTTGTGAAAACGTTGTACTCTCTTATCACTGGACTCTTGTATATGCTGTTCTTTCTCCCTATACGACCATAAGCTCCCAGATGAGGATCTGAATCTTGCTCTCCTTCCAGTGACTGACACACTATGACTTCTCAATACACATTTACTGAATAAAGGGTTTGTCAACTATGTACAAGGCATGGCACTGGGTCCTGCAAATGCTTGTAAGCTCTGCTACCCATGGAACTACATCTCCTAGTCTCCAGCTTGCAGATCATGGGACTTCTCAGCCTCCATATCCTTATAAATATGCACCCCATTGGTTCTGTTTCTCTGGAGAACCCTAATACTTCCTCTGCAAGAGTTCAATTTGTTTTTAACTAAAATCAGGCAGGAAGAATTTTTCTCCCCCCCACATGATGTAATTCACTGGTATATAAAATTCTCTCTCTCTCTCTCTCTCTCTCTCTCTCTCTCTCTCTCTCTTTCAAATGATAAAGTTGATGAAATAAGTAAATTGTTGTAATGGAGATGAAGACTATACTATGAAGAAAACTCTAATTTAGTTACCAGAAAGTAACTATATAGTGAGTGTTGTGCAGGAATCAATGAACTTATTCAGTAAAGGACTAGTTATTAAATATGTGAGAGTTTGCAGACCATACATATCATGCTATCACCACTACCCAACTGCTTGGTGGTGTGATAGCAGACACTGGCACTATATAAATAACTAGTCATGGTTGTGTTGTAATAAAACTTTATTTGCAAAAGTAGGGGGCAGGCCCATTTTTGCCTATAGGCCATAGCTTACTGACCCCAGTGTAGCAGTTTAGAGCACAAACAAGTTAGAGAACAAGGGTTCAGGTTCTGACTTCACCAACTATCTGTTCTGTACCCATGTGCAGGCCACTTAAACTCTATTAATTAAGTACCCACCTCCTAGGTTTGTTATGACAATTAAATGAACTATGGGCTTCAATTGCTTGATGAAACATTTGAATTATAGTAAGCATTATAGGTTAGTTATTATTTTCAAATCATTTCTTTGACACTTGAGGGTAAGGGTTTTATATACACCACCTCTTTAAAAAAAAAAAAAGTAGCCTGAAATAAAGTTGTAGTAAGTTTTGTAGAAGAAAGTTTTCATTCCATTGTTGGTGCAATCTGGAACTTTGGAACATGTTATTGAAAATATTTCATCATCTCGTTCTGAGTAATGTATTCTCTTTGCAACAGAGAACATCTCATTCCAGTGAAGTCTGAGAGATTGTCTTGAGCAAAAAAACAGTTTAGATAAGACTTGGGGAAAAATTTTTAGTGCTTTCAGCTCCTTTTGAATTTGTCCAGCAGGTCTTCCGGCTTTTACCAAAAAGCCCTCAAAAAAAAGACTTGGGGGAAAATTTTTAACTGCTCTAGTTTTCTTAGCTAATTGTTAAGCTTCTTTGTATAACTTCTCAAGATTTTAACATCTAGTTTTCCTCAATTACCCAATTTTTTCCTTTCTAATGCAGTTTCAACTGATAAAAAAAAAATAACCCAGTAAAAACATGGCCATATTTATTTCTCCTTAAGGTCAGTCATTAATATTTCATCCCCAATTACCTTTTCTTGCTACCACTTTGATCATTTTACACTCATCCTGAAAACCCGAATGTAGCTTTTTATTCTCTTCTATGCATAGCATGACCAAGTGCTTCAACTTGGAGTTCACAGCTCCCTTCAGGTTTCTCAGGACCCTCCGGCACTCTCCCTGACTCCCCCACCTACCAGGGCCCTCCACCCAGATAGGAAAGCAAGTCACCCCTTTCATCTGTGCATTCCCAGGACTGAGTTATGTCTGGAATGCTTTCTCCCTCCCCTTGATGGGTTCCCTCCCTTCTATCATTCATGGAGCTTATCAGAACACACTGTCTCCTCAACCTTTCCCCCAAACTGAAAACACCGAAGTAATTCTCTGCCTCCCACTATGCCTTCGGAAGACAGAAAATTTTGCCTCTGCGTGTAAGAGTGCACGCACAGTATATTTTACCCCTTCTTACTGTGATGCTTTATTTAATCTTTGCATTTTGTATGACTTGAATGTCATTCTTTCAGGTAGTTCTCCCTGTTACAGATTGTTATTTCAAATCGGATAATTTGGAAATGTTGCTGTGGCTCCTGGCAGAAGTGTGTGCCCCCTGAGGACCAGGTCCTCCAGACACACAGAGGTACAGGACAGGAGACACGGATCCCCATGAAGGTCACTGGAAGTTAAAGTAAATGACAGTGAGTGGTAAGCAGAAAGGCTCCCAAAGGTGTCCACAACCTAATCCCTGGAACTTTGAACGTGATGTTACATGGCAAAAGAGACTTTGCAGATGTAATTAACATTATGAGCTTTAAAATAGGTGGAGTTCACCAGGCTGGCATGGCTCAGTGGTTGAGAATCGACCTATAAACCAGGAGGTCACCGTTCGAGTCCCGATCAGGGCACATGCCCAGGTTGCGGCTTGATCCCCAGTGTGGGGTGTGCAGGAGGCAGCTGATCAATGATTTCCCCATCATTGATGTTTCCATCTCTCCCCTTCCCTTCCTCTATGAAATCAATAAAAATATATTTTTACCATCTCAGTTTAATACATATTAACATTTTAACTGTATTTGCTTCTGAGCTCTCTCCCTCTTTCTAAAATAAAACATAGTTACAGCTAATGCCCCACCCATTCATCACTTTTTCCTTCTTCAGACATAGACTTCTATTCTGAGTTTTCATTCTCTGAAATGTTTTTGCTGGCTTCGCCCTTTTCCAGGGCAAATAAGAATTAAAACTGGGCTTCATTGAAGATTAGTGTTCACTTTGATCCTATTGATTCCTCTTTATCATCTAGATAAACCTTTTTCATTCACAATGGTGCAGTGTATTCTGACTTTTACAGCAAAGAATAATAATAATAATAATAAATAATAGTAAATAATAAGAATAATAATACTTTTTCTCTCCCATCTTCTAAGTTCTTCTTGCTGGGCTATAATTAAATGAACAGAGACAGGGTAACAGGAGACAATCAAAATTGTAATACATGTGCATAGGGAAGCCACATAAGCATGAAATTCCAGAGAGTGAGGCAACATTATATATTTGACATTTTTGGACAAAGAAGAAAGAGAGAGGATGGGAAATTAGATTTCTGAAGTGAGAATGGTGATTTACAGGTAGTTGAGGAAGAATGAACACACAAGGCAGGACAATTCTTGGAAGGCAACTCAGAAACAATGGGACATGGGGTATCTAGCTGCCAGGCCCCTGCCTGAAGCCCTCTTATTTACCACTAGAGGCCCGATGCACGAAATTCATGCAAGGGGCTTGGCCCTCACAGCCAGGGCTTCGTCTGGAAGGTCATCCGGAAGGATGTCCAGAAAGTGGTTCAGCTGTCTGGTCTAATTAGCACATTACGCTTTTATTTCGTCTGGAAGGTCATCTGGAAGGATGTCCAGAAAGTGGTTCAGCTGTCCGGTCTAATTAGCACATTACGTTTTTATTATGATAGATACTTAATTCCACTTAAACGAAAGAGAACACCCTAAGATTTCCTGCCTGAAGCAAAATGTTCTGTCTGCATCTCTTAGGCAGGAAAGAGATGGGGGAAAGGAGGGGTTTCAGAGGTTCTTTCTGAGTTTTGTTTCTTAATGAACAGCTTCAAATCAACATCTCAAAAGGGCAGCGTAAGGGTGGCAAACTGGTTGCCTTCAAGAAATGCAGCAAAAGAAGTCGGAGAGATGCAAAGTATAAAAGGGACTCGTGTGTGGGAGAGCCACATGGGAAGCATGAGAAGGAGTGTAGGCAGCCTCCAGCAGGGAAGCCCAGCCCCAGTCAGCACAGAAACAGGCTTCAGTCCTAGGCCTGGAGACAACTAGAAACAGCCCCTGGGCCCCACAGCCCACGGACATTTTTCGATCCAGCCAATCCTAAGCCTGTTTATCACGCCTCACCCATTCCTTCCTGCAGAAATGATAATACAGGCTCTTGCCCATGCTTTCCTCCCACTCCCCTGCTCCTGATTGACCCAGGGTTTCCTCACATGGTCCCTCCTGTGAGTGCATCCTGTTCCAGATGTTGTTCTTGACTTAACTGTTCCCCTTGTTTAGGGAAACATCCTTCCTGACTTCCTTCATCTGTACCTTGATCATGTTATTCTTCCTCCCTCACCAGGATCCCCTCACCTTTTCTCATACACACACTTACCTCCCTATCTTGAGAGAACTGCAAATTAAACAAAACCCAGTGCTGGTTTCTGGGAAACAGTGTTGAATAAAGCAGATAAAATTCCTTCTTTCAATCATTTCATAATTCCCTGGGGTGGTAGCCCGTATCGTTCCACCTGCATAGCTGATATTTGCTTCCAGGGTTTCACAAGCCACAGCTGCCGTCATGTCTCCAGGCCGCATTCTTCCAGGTGGGTCACTGTCACCAATGATCGCTTCTGTCACAGTCACCCTGCTGCGGACAACCCAGCTCAAAATGGACATACATCCTTCTCTGCTTTTAGAAAAGGCACAGAAAACGACTTCAAATCGAAGTTAGTAATTTTTTAAAGTCAATCATCTTCCCTCACAACCTTGTCATCAGGATGGCAAGATGATGTGGGTTCAAGTGACTGTCGTAACACTGTACCCGAAACTCCCACTGACTCTGGTGGCTGAATCTAGCTATTCATGCCAACCATTCTTCATTCAGGTATGATTTTCTCCGAGGCACCAAATGCCCTTTTCTCTTCCCTGGAGAGAATCTAAATGTAATTCAGTTGATACAAATAGTAGATACATCAAAGAAAGGTAGAGAGAGGCCATCCAATTGTCCTTGTGTTCAGCTGGGATACCAGGTGACTCAGTAATTTAGGTAATTCTATAAAGAATGATGAGCTATTATTTAGATTCAAAGAGAGAGAAGGAGAGGGAGATGGAAAGGGAGAAAAAGAGGGAGAGATATTTTTCTGAGGAATTTGTAAGCATTCCTGTTTTACTTTTTAATAAAGTGAGTAAATTATCTTCTGGAAAATGTTGACACTGAATGTACTGTGATATAAAAGACAATAGTCACAAATTGTTCATCTTCTCTTTCCCCAGAAAAAAATTAAAAATCATCAATTTTGGTAGTTCATGGTTAGATGGTTCAAGCTTATGAAAGGAAATTTGTCCAAGGGACTCCCAGGTGGAGGGTTTAAGTTATGAAAACAACCATAATTGTTGATTTCCTTCTAGTAAGTACAAAACTAGAGTAGAGTCCCGGGCCTTAATGGGGTTAATGGGATGTTTACTCAGGATTTACCCTGGAAGCACATAAAATCCAAGAGCCTGTTGAAGGTGGTCGTTGCGGGGAGATCCTTGAGACAAGCATTATCAAGACACAGGTCTGAGGTTTAAGTATTAGGTTTAGACAATAAGGTGAACGAGGACAGGTTAAATGATGACATCTTTTGCATGTTGTGTTTAATTTGCTCCAAGTTTGTGTTTATGAGTTCTGTACCATACATCTCACCAAAGCTGGTTATTTCATGCTATGGCATAGATCTTCAATTTTAACCTGGCATGTCAATCCTAAGGCACCACTATGACCGTTCCTTCCAACTGTGATCACACAGTCAGTCTTCACCTCATCTTAAAATGCACATTTTCTTCATGTTTGTTTTATGTTGACACCGTATTTCCCACCCAAGTCTTGGTTTATGTTTTAAAAATTATATTGCCTATATATCTTTCATACTTTTACAACCAAGAGTCCCTCAGAAAGCAGAGCTTCCATGTGCCATCCTGGTTTACTGACAATTCCAATTAGAAATTTAATAAATTGATTTTGATGTAAGAACGTAGTACCTTCACACCTTCTACTTGCCTACATTGGATATTCCTACATGTCCTGACCTAGCAATATGGGCACTTTGTCTACATCAGCTCACTTGTAGCTAGTCTGTCCTGAATGGCCCCCTAGTACCACAATCAGTACTTTTTCTGTTAATTTTGAAATTAGTTTAACACATATTTCAGTTTCCAAAGTATGAGTACATAAAATTCTGGTAAGCATTTTATGATCCTAAGGTGTTTTTTTTTTTAAAGACCTTTTATTTCTCAATAATCTTGAGCTAACATTCATGTTTTTATCTTTTGCAATTTGGTCATTCTCAGGGTCCATTAACTAAGTCCATAAGATTAGGATATTTTTCTAATAAGATAGCAAGGAAATAAATCAAGATTCTTTTTCCTGCTGAAATGATAGCCAGCACCATTTCCAAAGACCTTAATCTATAAATGTCACATGCCTTTTGGTGAAAATGAGAAGTTAAGTAAAAAATAATTGATGATCATATTTTATTTGCAAGAGTTATAAACTTTTCACAAACACTGTTACTTATCAGCTCTTTCATTCACAGCATTAAAAATACTCTGAAATTGAAATTTTATCAAATTAGTTTAATAACAAAGGCAAAAAGATTTTAATAACTGAGGTTTAGTTTATTTAAAAATTGAGCATAAATTTGTGCCTAAGTTTTGTTTTCTATTCTTGCTTTTTCTCCCCCCCCCCCCCCCCCCCCC
>NW_005358649.1:2000329-2029321 GCF_000412655.1 Myotis brandtii
TCTCAAATGGTTCATAATAACAGCTTTGTCTGGCCTCTGAATTCTTCCTTGTCATTTAATGCCAGTTGGAGTCTTGAGGAGCCCTGGCTTCACTTCTAGCTTTTAACTTCTCCAGACTGTAGGTCATTAGTTGTTCAGTAAAAGAGCTGAAGATCAGATAAAGTTGCTTAACCCCTCCCAAGCCAATGGCCCTACAGCCTGTGATCTTCTCTTTGCTTCCCTCAGAGCTATTATATGGTCAGCTCTGCAGGGTTTCAGATGTTACCCTTTTGTTGAACTCCGTGTTCCTTTTCCAGGGCACTAAAAGGGTTAAGTAACATTAAAATAAAAATTTGCTTGCCCTTGACCCTTTTCATCAGTTGTGCTCTGGTTGGCTGCATATGGCCTTTCTCTTTCCTTGCTCTCCCTCACAGAGCTTCTGGTTAATGGATCTAGTGAAGAGGAGGGCTATTCAAGAGGAGGGCGTTACCTACTTAGGCTGTAATTTAGTATAGCTCTTTTGTTTACTTAATTAATTAACTCATTAACTGCCTCTTTCCCCCAAATTGTTCATGGTGGCTTATAAAAGTGCACTCTACAGAAAACGGGACAGAGAGTGGGTATGTGTATGTGTGTATGTATAGAAAACACACAACAGGAAAAAGTACAAATATAGAATGCACACTACAGAAAGTAAGAGGCAGAAATATATATTTTATATGGCACCACATGTAATTAATACTTAATATTAATGTAAATATAATATTAATTATAAAATATAATTGATCATATAAAATATATTTTATGTATAATTGACATGTTAAATATATAGAGTATAAGAAAACATAATAAAACTTATACAAACCAGTTCTCATATGAAAAATTGAAAATCAAGGTATTTGTTCTACCTAAAGTAGATTTTGATGTTTATATTAGTTACTTTTTGAACAAAAGCCTACAGAGACAACAAAAAACATTAAACATGCAAAGCTGTCAGATCCTTGGCCCAGCTCCCCCTCACATTTAATTTCCTTAATGGTTCTACTTTTTTTTAAAAAAATGAAAGGACTTTGTAAAGATAAGGGTACATACATTACAGCCCATTAACACCATTAGGGCAAGTGTCTTAAAGAAAATCTGTTCAATATAACAAAATGTGGAATTTCTTCTCTCTTCGGTGTCTTTTTTTTTTCTTTTTCATTTAGCTCCTAGGACTACAGCCAGGTGCAGTACATTTCAAAGCACCTTAATACCATTTATATTTTACTTGTAGAATATTATGACCACAGATAAACCTCGGGAAGACAGACCGTTTAGTTAAACCTTACATTGGGCCACATGACATAAACTGCACACAGACAGTTTCCAGCTGGGAAAACACTTAAGTTCCGTTTATAGCTCTAAACTGTGGTCCTGTCTTTGAAAGTTCTCACTAGATTCTCACCCAGCCCAGTGCTTGGTGGGTTACCTATCTGAGAACTACAGGCACCTACACCTTTCCTTCCCCTTTTAGAAAATCTCATGGAGTCTTAACCAGTCTGTTGTAGCATCATGGGACTACTGTCGCAAGGTTTTAAATGCAATACAATTAAAGAAGGAAAATACTGTTACATAAAGGGAACTACTGTAGTTAAACTCTTACTTCTGGTTACTGCCACTTCCCTACTTGTTAAAAACCATAGACAGAAAAGTTTTCTTTTGATCTCTAAGGAGGCACTTCTAAATGACTTATCTCATGTCTACGAGTATTTTGATGTTCAAGAGTAAGAAAGGAAATTTTAAGAAAGAAAGAGGAAAATTTCCCTGCTGACAGGAAAAAGAAATAGTTCATGAGAGTTTGCACCTCCTTGAATAGTTAAGAACTGGCCAGATTTATTTTAACCCTAACATATACCTTCATATCTTTTGTTGTTTGGTTTGGTTGCTCTTGTGTTATCACTTTTTTATCTGTTATTCTTTCAGCTATAATTTTCTAATTAATCATTCATAACATGGACAGTTTACAGTAGTTGTTCACAACCATTTTCCAAAGATCCCTCATGAAAGATGAGGTTTCTATGGAGGAAAAATTGCTGTGTAACCATCACTGACTCCTACATATATCATCACTCTTATATGACCCCTCAAAAAACACACACACAAAAAACCATCATAGAAATTAATGAAAGTAAGAGAGGGATAACCTCGAATACAATCTGCTGTCTTTCTTGTAAATCATTCACAAACTTTATTTCTTTCACTTGTAAGATATGCCCAAGGTAGTAAGACAAACCCACCATATCATGACAGAAGTGTTAAGAGTACAGAGTAGTGCCGGGCAGTCCTGGGTCTGAGAGACACCTATGCCATTTGCTAGCTGTGGCGCCTTGGGCAAACTACTTCTCTCATTTTTTCAATCTATAAAAGGGGAGCAAGAACAGTACATACACGATAAAATTCTTGAGAAGACCAAAGGACATAACACACATAATAAGCTAAGCACAGTACCTGGCACATACTAAATAAATATTCTGTTAAGCTCTATTAGAGAAGTTCTAGCATTAAAATCCTTAGTTCTAAAACATTAGTTTAGGCATCAGAAAACCTTCTGCTTTTAACCATGAATGAACAGCATGATCTGGACATACCCTTCTACATCACCAATGTAAAAACTGAACAACATATATGAAACACCTATTTTCACACACTGGACAATAGGCAGGACAGGACTGTGATGATCTCTCAGAGAGGGGAAACAAATGAGGTGACTCCTAGGATTGGCCGAGCTTTTTACCTAGAGATGTTTTCCAAAACTGTAGCACAATTAGAGAAGCTAAGTAAAAAATGCTGAGTTGAGAAGACAGAGTTTGGAGTTAAGTGTCAACGTGGCTGGAATTTGTGGGTCATGTTACTCGAGAGGAAGGAGTTATTTAAAGAAAGAGCTCCAGAATTCTGCATGGTGTTCACTTGACTCTTTGGCTGATTGCCAATTGGTGCGTGCTTATTGGAGAATTCTATCAGGCTGGACAAAGAACAACATCTGGTGAAAGAATATTACCGAAAATCAGTAAACCAAACAATTCCCAGAGCTCACACAAGCCCAGGAATCATTCAAGTTTTCATCGTCCAGAGTGGACAGACCACATAAAATATACAGGACATTCTGTAGCGACTCCCCACAAAGTCAAACCGTAGTAGTGGGACAGAACTAGGCCTAGAGTAACATCAACCCCAAATCTGCCCTCGCCTCAAAATGATCAGACTAATTGACAAGTCATTTAACCGCCTCCCCAGCACATTAAAAGATTTTTAAAGATATTTAACGAAGTCTAGTACTCAAAAATGTACAATTGTAATTTCAGCATCCAATCAAAAATTAATAAGCAAGAAGCAAGAAAATGTGACTCATAATTAGGAGAAAAATACAAAAATAGAAATAGATGTAAAGCTATCGGAGATTGTGGAATTATCGGGACACTAATGTTATAAATGCTATTATAAATATGCTCAAATATTTAAACCATTGGTTCTCAACCTGTGGGTCACGACCCCTTTGGGGGTCGAACAACCCTTTCACAGGGGTCGCCTAAGACCATCAGAAAACACATATATAATTACATATTGTTTTTGTGATTAATCACTATGCTTTAATTATGTTCAATTTGTAACAATGAAAATACATCCTGCATATCAGATATTTACATTACGATTCATAACAGTAGCAAAATTACAGTTATGAAGTAGCAACAAAAATAATTTTATGGTTGGGGGTCACCACAACATGAGGAACTGTATTAAAGGGTTGTGGAATTAGGAAGGTTGAGAACCACTGATTTAAACAAAAAGATGATCTTAATGGGGACAGATCGTAGTGGGACAAATGTAACATTAAACATGAAATATAAAGTATCTGTAATAAAAATTTATTGGATGGAATTCATAGCAAATCAAGGCACTTCTAAGAAAAGGTGACTCAACTTGTAATTATAGCAATAAAACCATCTACAATGAAGCACAGTGAGAAAAAAAAAAGACTGAACAACAACAAACAGAATTGTACTGACTTCTCAGGACAATATTTGTGCAATTGAAGTGGAATCCTAATAGAAAAAGAGAGTGGGAAGACAGGAAAAAAAATTGATGAAATTTGATTAGTTATAATTCTACAATTGAAATAAGCTCAATAAACCCCAAGCTGAATAAACTGAAGATATACTAGTAAACAAGCAGAAACAAGTCAAGGTATCCTATATAATAAAACCCTAATATGCAAATCAACCAAATGGCAGAACAACCAGTTGCTATGATGCTCACTGACCAGCAGGGGGCAGACGCTCAATGCAGGAGCTGCCCCCCTGGTGGTCAGTGTGCTCCCACAGGGGGTATGCTGCTCAGCCAGAAACTAGGCTAAAGGCTGGCAAGTGCAGCAGCAGTGGTGGGGATCCCAGACTGCGAGAGGGTGCAGGCTGGCTAAGGGACCCCCCCCACCAGTGCACAAATTTTGTGCACAAATTTCATGCCCCGGGCCTCTAGTGTTATGATACTAGAGGCCCGGGGCATGAAATTTTCCCTAGCAGCTGAAGGCTGCTGGCCAGGGCCTCCCTTCCCTGACTGCCAGCTGCCGGCCTGGGCCTCCCTTCATTTCGCACCACCCCCTGGTGGCCAGCACACATCATAGCATGCGATCAAACTCCCGATCGGTTGAACTGAGGGGACTTTGCATATTAGGCTTTTATATAGATAGATTACTAAAGACATTCAAAAAGAGAAACTCGAAGGCAAACATGGAGGGGGGAAGGAAAGGCATATACCATAAAGATATAAGCAATACAGCAGATTTTCCATTAGAAACTATAACATATAGAAGATAACGAAACAACAATGTTAAAATGTTGGAAGAAACAAATTGTTAATCTAGAAATCTTTGAATATGAAGCAAAAAAAAAAGTAAGTACATATTTATCACTAGCAAACCCACATGATAAAAAATGTGAAAGGACGTTCTCTAGACAGGAAGAAAATGATACTAGGGGATACTTGGACCTACAAAAATGGTAAATATATAGGTAAATGTAAAATATTTTTTCTAATTTTGACTAATTGAAAAAGATAATTGCTTAAAAAAGTCAATAAATGTATAGGGGGTTTATAACATATAGGGACAGAATATATAATAACTAAAGCACAAAAGGTGGTAGAAGTGAAATGGAAGTATATTGGAGTTTTATTATATGTAAAGTGGTATAATGATATTTGAAAATTATTGCAATTAGATAAAGTTGCATATTATAAATCTGGGCAAAAACCAGGGATTAAAGAAGTAAAATAGAGTGATAGCTAATAAAGTAACAGTAAGAATATAAAGGATGTTTAAAATACACTCCATTGAAAATGGAAGAAATAAGAGAAATGAGAACGAATAGTACAAGTAAAAAAAATAGCATTTAAAATCAAACCATGTTGATAATAATTTTAACTGTAAATTTGGTTTAAGCCAAATTAAAAGAAAAAAAAAGTCAAATGGGACAACAGAGTAAAATCCAACATATACTACCTGTCAGAAGCTCATTTTAAATGTAAAGACACAGGTTAAAAATTAAAAGATAGAAAAATACATGTTATGCAGCAAACACTAATGATTGGAAAGGTAGAGTGGCAGCAATATTAATATCTGACAAAATAAAATTTAGAACAAGGAAAGATTCCAAGGATAAAGATGGACATTTCATAAAGATAAAGGGATAATTCCTCAAGACAACAAAGCAATCCTGAATGGGTATGTAATTGGTAATGGAGCTTCAAAATGTTTACAGCAAAAACTCAGAACTGACATGAATACAATTGTATATTTAGCCATTCTCTTCTCAGTACCTGAAGAGGGAAAAAAATAGAAAATTTAAGTGGCTCTAGAAGATTTAACCAACTTGACCTAAATGGCATCTAACAGAACACTCTAACCCAAAACTCAATTATATAGGATCTATGTAGAACATTCACTATGATTGAACATATGCTAGGCCAGTGATGGCGAACCTTTTGAGCTCGGCGTGCCAGCATTTTGAAAAACCCTAACTTAACTCTGGTGCCGTGTCACATATAGAAATTTTTTGATATTTGCAACCATAGTAAAACAAAGACTTATATTTTTGATATTTATTTCATATATTTAAATGCCATTTAACAAAGAAAAATCAACCAAAAAAATGAGTTCGCGTGTCATCTCTGCACGCGTGTCATAGGTTCGCCATCACTGTCAGCTAGGCCATAAATACCATATTTTTCCATGTAGAAGAGGCCCCCATGTATAAGATGGCCCCCACTTTTCCAATCCAAAATTAAGAAATCAATATTTTATTTTGCTGGTTTTCCTTTAAGACTTCTTCTTTTTTGACATTGTTCTTCCTGTTTTTCTCCACTGTCTGATCATACACTCAGTAGGAGGAGGTCCAAATTGTCTCTCTGCAGCTCTATTTCCATGCTCTTTTGCATAGCTGATTACATTCAGTTTGAATTTTACAGAGTAAGACAATCGCTTACTAGTATTTATCTTTTTATTTTTTTGACATCTTTATGGGCTCAGAACGCTCGGATCCCTGTTGCATCTGCACACTGTCCACCTCCACCCCCAATTATGGCATCAGCTGACGTCAGTAACAATAAGGCTCGTGATTGGAGGAATCCTGTTTGATAAGTATGGGCAGCTACTCACCTGCGGGGTTCCCTCCTCGGCTGACTTCCATGTATAAGATGCCCCTCGATTTTCAGTCTAACAATTTTATAAAAAAAATAGCGTCTTATACATGGAAAAATATTTTTTTAAAAGGTTCAGTAGCAATGATAAATACTTCAACTTTAGGAATTTCTAAATTTAAGTAGAATGAAGGCAGTAATAAAGGGGGAAACAAAAAGAAAATGGACAGACAATATAAAAAATAAACAAGTATCTTAAGATACAAGTACCAAAATATATTTAATAAGAAATATAAAATCTGAAAAATTATATATATGTATATATTTAAGAAAATTAATTTTCATTAAAACCTCCTCTCCCTTGCCCTAACCGGTTTGGCTCAGTGGATAGAGCGTCGGCCTGCGGACTGAAGGGTCCCGGGTTCGATTCCGGTCAAGGGCATATACCTTGGTTGTGGGCACATCCCCAGTAGGAGGTGTGCAGGAGGCAGCTGATTGATGTTTCTCTCTCATCCATGTTTCTAACTCTCTATCCCTCTCCCTTTCTCTCTGCAAAAAAATTAATAAAAATATATTTTTTAAAACAAAAAAAACCTCCTCTCCCACCCCTGCCAAAAAATAGAATTTAATACCTAGATGGCCAAAGGAACGTGGCAAAGTGATGCCATATAACTCCTGCGATTCCATTTTGTTATATGACTCCTTTTTTGCATCAGATTCTCTTTACAGAAAGTGTAGCTCTCCATTTCTGGCTTCTAAGAAGCAAACCACAGTGTCTTCTACAGCCTCTAGGAAATGAATTCTGCCAAAAGCCCCATTGAGTTCAGAAAACACTCCTTCCCCAGTCTAGCCTCCAGATGAGAACGCAGTCCTGGCCAACAACTTGATTACAACCTTGCAGAGGACCCAGTTGAGCTATGCCAAGTCTCTTGACCCAAAGATTGTAAGACAACAAATGTATATGGTTTTAAACTGCTAAGTTTGAGTCAGTGTGCCACACAGCAATGAAAAACTAATACAAGCCAACAAAACAACCTAAATATGCAACAAGTACATGGGTATGTGACATAGCCAAAGGAAAAATTGACTAATATATATAACAAGGATGAATCTCAAAAAGATGCTGAGCAAAAAAAGCAAGAAATGAAAGAGTGCACGCTGCATGATTCCATTTATATGATATTATTCAGAGAAAGCTAATCTATAGCACCAGAAAGCAGATCAAAGCTCATCAAACGGCACCCATAAATTATACTTCAATAAGCATGATTTTTAAAAACTTCAGGAACTCAGTACACGCACATCTGTATCTAAATATTTAAACTAATAAAAGGAGAAACAGTTTATGTTTCTGTATGATATAGTATATCTGGCAGCAGATAACATTTTTAAGACTGGAAATCTTGCTCCTGATATGGACTGAGTACTTAATAAATTATCACCATAAAGGAATTTTAGGAGTGTAGATAAAATTCTGTATTGGCTCTAGCTACACAATAACAAATACCTAGAAATCTCAGGCCAAATATGGACTTTCACTAATTTCTTAACTAATAGTGTTCAGATGATTTTTCTCCTGATTGCTTATTAATTGCAAGGCACACCAGATCTTTTGAACCATGGAAACATATAGTCCCTGTACTCCAGAAACAAAGAGTATTAGGAGATCAAAGACAGTACTAGAAGTCACTAAAAGGCCAAGTAGGACATTTGGGGACAGATAAAGTCCTAGGTACATTCACAGAAAGTAGTGCTTGCTTTGGAACGGGAGCCCAAGCCAAACTAATGTAGAATGGGATTCTTTATCTTGATGTAGAGCTTGAAGGATATATGGAATTTTGGTGTTTACAGAAGGAAAGTAACTGTAGAGAGGTGTTTTTGTTTAAATGCAAGAATACTGAGATTCATTTTAAGGATCACAGTATACATTTTGGGAGATAATGCAGATTTTGGAGGGATTTAAGGATTCAACTCTAAATAAACTCTCTCTGGGTGATTTTATCCAATCTCGCAGCATTAAATAACACATGTATGCCAATGATTCCAAATTATATCGTTGTTTAGCCTCTCCATTGACCTTCAAATTCGATATCTAACTGCCTCCTTGATGCTGATTCAAATGGCTAATAGTAATCACAGCCTCAACATTGTTTACCTACTTGTTAAAAAAAAACACCCTAGGAATTCTCTTTAAATCCTTTCTTTCCCTCATTTCCATTTCAAATACATTGAAAATTCTTGCTTACTTTTCCTTGAAAATATATACTGCCTATCTGTCTCCAGTGCTGTTGACCTAGTCCAGGCAGCTCTAATCTCATGCCTTGGCAAGCTAACTGATCTCCCTGCTCCCATTCTTCCCCTCTCCAATCTCCTCCCACATAAAAGCCAGAATAATCTTCTTTAACGTTAAATTATATTGTGTAACACCCATTAAAACTTTTCATCAGCTTCACATTGCAGTGAGAGTAAAATCCAACTTCCTTCTAATGTCTGCAAAGCCCTGCATGGCCGGGCTACTGGCCACCTCCCTATCTCAGGTGTCACCCTTCCCCACCTCACTGACTCAGCTTCAGACACACTGCTGGTTCAAGCTCAGTTCTGCCCAGGGCCCTTGCCTCCCTGTTTTACCTGTCTGGAAAATTTCTTCAAATGGTTACTCTAAATTGTCTTTGTGTTCTCATTCAGTAAGGCTCTTTCTGATCAACACATCTAATTAGTCCCCTACCTGGGGTTGACTCTAAATCATAAATAGTTTTGGGGATCCTCTTTAGAATCAGAGTGGAATGAACCAACAGTGTTAACCTCCTAGGGTTGAAATATCTTACTCTGGTTAAATATGACCGTGTGAACTCATTGCAGGGCTCCCTACGGCTTGGGGAAGGGTCTTTGTCATTGAGGATCCCTCAGCTTTAGCTTTCTTAGCTTCACAGTGAACCTTTCCTTAGTCCCACCTTGTCAGTTTTCATATCAGTGTTTCATTCTCTTCATAGCACTTGTTACTTTTCAAAATTAGCTTTTCATCAATCTGACTCCCCTTTAAAGATCTGATCTCCTTTTTCCTATTAGAATGTAAACTCTCTGGGAGCAAGGACTTTGTTGAAAATTTATAACTATAATCCAAGAACCTGGAAAAGTGCCTGTCACATCGTGGACCTCAATAAATATTTTTAAAATGAGTGAATATTAGAGAGTTTGAGCTTGAATTTTTAGAAAATGGTTTTTAAAATAAATCTTAAAAGGTAAAACTGAAAGCAAGGATATCATTAAGGGGCTATTACTATGGCTTTAACCAGAGAAAATTAGGACATAAATTCAGGTCATGCAAATGGAAATACTCAGGAGAAGAAAAATATGAACGATATAATGCTTATAGAATGCATAGATTTTGTTGGCTTAGATGAGAGTAGCAAGCGGAAGGAAGGAGACAAATATAGCTGTAATATTTTAAGCCTAGACAATGGGAGGATGATGATACCATTAAAAGAAGGAAAAAAAAGCAATTCATCTGAAGAAAATTCCAAGGTTAGTGCCCAAAATGGAATCAGAGATGAACTAAAATATTGCCTGTAAATATGTGAATATCTTCTTTAAAATCCTATTTTCTGGTTGATTATTTTTACAATATTAGTATTATTTACTCTTAGAAAATGTTTTGGCCTCCAGTCTTTAAAAAAAATCATATGTATCATTAGTATATGCTGAAATCATATCATTACAGGGAAAGGGTTACTTTCCTGAAATCATCAGTGATATTATGAATAAGTTAAAATATAAATGTAAAGAAATCTGGTTTATCTTTATATTTGACCTGCTTTAACTTCCAAAGAAAGCTTGTCAGTAAAGAAAGCGTATCAGTGTCAACCAGACTGAGCAAAACACTAGGGCAAAATCAGTCACCTTCTGTTTAATCATCTTGTGAAGCAGGGTAACATGCTGCTCTTGCTTTCTGCCCAAATGTTTGTACCTAGCACTGCTGTGCAACCTACAGGCTTTTAGAAACTGGAGGAAGGCCTGGGGTTCGACATGGAGCCGTAGAAGAGTCTCAACAGGAAACATGCTTAATGAAACACTTAGCTGGGTAGTCCTAAAATGTTGTAAAGTAAAAATTCAAATGACATCCTTTCAATCTGTTCCCAGGCTTAAAGTTTGTCATTATGCAGTGTGCTGAGAAATTCTGATTTCTCTCCTTCTCCTGATTGAATTCTCCTCCGACCTACAACCAGAAAGAGGAGGCAGCATTTGCATAAACATAAAACTGATGATTCTGGTTCAATAAAGAAAAATTATGTTGATAAGTTATAAGAGATAAAGAACCTGAGATGGAGTTTCAACAGGTTCTCATACAATTCATTGTTCACCAGTGACATTTGAAGGACTCTTGTTCCACTTACTCTTCTCGGATACAATTATGACTATACTAGAGGCCCAGTGCACGAAAATTAGTGCAAGAGTAGGCCTTCCTTCCCCCGGCTGCCGGCACTGGCTTCCCTCCATCACTTGGGACCCGGGCTGCTTCCCTCCTCTGGCCGCCCACAGGTACCCGGGACCCGGCTGGCTTCCCTCTGGCCCCGGCTTCATCAGGAAGGACGTCCAGAATGAAATCTGGAAGACATCCAGTCTAATTAGCATATTACCCTTTTATTAGTATAGGTAGTGACTCTAGAAAAGAGTCTTGCAGACCCCACTTCAACAACAGACATTTCAAGTCGAAGTGGTTTATTTTCCATCAGATGTCAACCTCAAGGGACTACAAAGCTAGTTTTTGTGCCCCCTCGTGGGCTTCCATTTTCCTTTCCAGGCTAAAATGCCTCCACCTTGATTCAAGCCCACTACCTCTACCCATAATGAATCGAAGATAATGGTATTTGTCTTACAATCTTCTGACCCAGGAAGGTCCAAGGGTCATCATGAGTGACCTCTGAGTTCAATGTGAAAGTCACCCAACTCCCAGGTCACAAACTTCTTGCTCTTGGAGGGTCAATGAGTATCTTCATTTCACTTTAGCAACCTATTCCCTTGAGCTAGGATTTCAAGCAGAATTGCAGTTCCTCTCACCATAACTCCCATCCCTTCCACCTTCTCACTCTTTAATTCACAGTACATGAATATTCACAGGACATATAACAAAGGATTAATACCCCAGAAGTCAATGAGAAAAGGTCAAACCACCAGGAGAAAATGGGCCAATTATAAAAACAGGCAATTTAGAGAAGAGGACCTCAAAAGACCTCCAGTTACTGATTATTTTTTTCCCAATCCATCATCTTCACCCTGTAATTTATTTTTTAATGTATATATATATATTTTTTTCAATTACAGTTTACATTCAATATTATTTTGTATTAGTTGCAGATGTACAGCAGAGTGGTTAGACCAGCAGTTCTCAACCTGTGGATCATGACCCCTTTGGCGGTCGAACGACCCTTTCACAGGGATCGCCTAAGACCATCCTGCATATCAGATATTTACTTTACGATTCATAACAGTAGCAACATTACAGTTATGAAGTAGCAATGAAAATAATTTTATGGTTGGGTCACAACATGAGGAACTGTATCTAAAGGGCCAGAAGGTTGAGAACCACTGGGTTAGACAATCATATATGTTAAAAAGTGTTCCCCTTGATATTTCCAATATCCACCTGGCACCATACATAGTTCTTACAGTATTTTTGACTATATTTCTTTTCTAGGCTCTACATTATATCCCCATTACTTCTCAATCCCTTCACCTTCTCACCCTGTAATTTAAATCCTTCCCATTCTCTTATTTGTATCCTCAACACCCTCACCTTCATCTTTTCTACCATTCACCACATTTTCTATTAAGCCATCTATCATTTTTCCCAGTTCACCACTTCTTGCTGCTGGCTGCTGGGTACTATTATAAAACTTGGGGTTTGGTGCCCCATAGACTTAAGGCTTTTAACCTCAGATGGGGCCTTAGCTCCCAAAGAAGCCATTCTAAGCTTTTATCACCATACTAATCATATTTATTTGCAGTCAACAGACTATATTTCATGTTTCATAGAAAAAAAATGCAACTATCAGGTGGGAATGTCCTCCATTTCCTTATCATAAATCAGCATTTTATATCCATTCAATAATGCAAACAAAGCAGTTTTTCTTAAAGAACCCCACACATTCATATGCTCTGCCTCGGAGAAAACCACTTTTTTATTGTGTCTTGAAACACTTTGTGCATTTTCAAATATATACATTTGAAATATACTTTATCTGTTTATCTTTTAACAAAATTAGTATTTGTCTTAGATCATGTAGGCTGCTAACCCCTCCTAACAAAATAGCACAGACTGGTGGCATGTAAGCAACAGAAATTTATTTCTCACAGTCTGGAGGCTGGAAGTCCAAGATCGGGGTACCAGCACGGTCAGGTTGTAGTGGTGTCCTCGTCCAGGTTGCAACTTCTTGTCTCTTCACATGGCAGAAGGTGGTGAGGGATCTCTCTGGAGCTCTCATGACCTAATCACCTCCCAGAGGCCTTACTTCCCAACACCATCACCTTAGGGCCGTGGTCGGCAAACTGCGGCTCATGAGCCACATGCGGCTCTTTGGCCCCTTGAGTGTGGCTCTTCCTAAGCCTTAGGAGTACCCTAATTAAGTTAATAACAGTGTACCTACCTATATAGTTTAAGTTTAAAAAATTTGGCTCTCAAAAGAAATTTCAATCGTTGTACTGTTGATATTTGGCTCTGTTGACTAATGAGTTTGCCGACCACTGCCTTAGGGGATAGGTTTCAACATACGAATTTTGAGAGACTTGGAACTATAAAGGTATTCTGTAGCTGTCACTCTGCTACTTTCTCTTTTTCCTCACCAAAAAGGCATGAAGAGTTTTCCATTTCAGTGTTTGTAGCTCCTGCCTTATATTTTACTGTATAAATACATCACAACTAATTTAGCCCCTATTCTACCTGTGGACATGTAGGTTGCAAACAACCTTATAATATCCTTTTGTATACCTCCCTGTGCACATATGAAATTGTTTCTCTCTGGTAAATATCTAGAAGTGAAAATGCTAGGTACAGGTTATGTGCATTTTTAAAATTTTATTTTCTATTGCCATTTGCCCTCTAAAGTGCTGTGTAATTTTCACTCCTATCATCAAAAATTAAGAGTAACAGTTATCTCACATCTTCAACAGCACTTGATATTTTGTAGTTTTTGCTAGTCTTATAGGTGAGAAAATGGTATTTCGTTATTTTAATTGACATTTTTCTGATTACTAATGGGCTAATTTCAAGTGTTAATTTCCTGTCCTATGAAAAGCCAATTTGTATGCTTTGGGCATTTTTCTTATGGAATGTTCTTTTTTCATTTGTTGTAAATATATAACGATATACATATCCTTTGATTATTTTAAATACTATAAAATCTTCCTTCCAATTTGTTAATTTTCTGTTTAGTAGCAGATCTTTAACTTCATGTATTATGTTGATGGTTGTATGCAATTTTTAACTTTGATATGACAGCTGTATCAATTTTTTTCCCCTCTAGGACTCTGTTACCTGTTAAAAGGAAGCTTTCTAGATTAAGGTAAGAAGCATAAAACTATATATTTTCTTCTAATTCTTTATATATTCACACACACCTATACACATACTTGCATAAACATATTAGGCTACATCTTTACCCTAATTGGAATTCATTTAATTAATAGTATGTGGCAGATATTTGACTTCATTTTTTTCATCAAGTTGTCACCTTTATTGAAGAATCCACCCATCCCACAGTGAGTATATCATATTTTAAGTTCCACTAGTATTTGTATTCTCTATGCTGTTCCATTTATTTTTTGTTATATTTTTACCCAACTTCCATAAAGTTTTGATTACTATCACCTTATTGCAGTTTTTGTAATCTCACATTTCAAACTTTTCTCATTATATCATTAAAATTTTAAGTGTCCTTATCATGTTTCTGTAAAAAATCCTGGAGGGTTTTTATTTGGGCTGATTGTGATTGGTCAGTACTGAAATATTTAAATATTGTGTCTTCCCATCTAGGAAAAAAGTATTCTTCCTCGTTCAGATTTTCTTTGTTTCCTTGGTTTCATTCTTTTCTTGGGTATTTTTTTCTCCAAGATGTTTTATAGTTGTACTGGTTTGTGAGTGAATGTGTTAGCTACCACTGGTTTATAAGAACATATTTCTAGGAGACCCTAAGAGGAGTATCATGACCCTACGGTATCACTCTTCCCTGGGCACAGGTGCCCTCCCCAGGGCAGCTTATCCTCCTCTGGGTGTGGAGGCTCTATCTTTATGTCCATGTGTGCCTTAGGTGTCAGGTACCTTGTAAGGCACTGTGCCCAGCTAGCTCCTTGCACACCCCTAATGATGCCATACTCTTTGACTTCTCTTTATCTTGGCATGTGTTGTTCCTTCTCTCTGAAATGCTCTTCTTAGCATAGCTCACCTAACTTACTCCTGCTTATCTGGAACCTGTCTCCTTCAAGGAGCTTTTGCTCCTATTCTAAGATTCCCCTCCCTTCTCCCCACCCCTCTTGCCCCACTGTACTAACAAGTCCATATGGCTCTTTCAGTGCCTGTTTCAATACTTTCAGACATCTGCATGCACATACCCCCGATACTAGACTGTGCCTCTGTGTCTAGCCTCATGCCAGACAAATAAGGAAAAACTTATTCATTGAAAGGTGTTGTGGGTTTACCCATTTCATAGTATATTATTGTTTGTAAGATGTTTTCATATATAAAACTGATATGGTCCAAGGTCTTTCTGCTACTTAATGAAAACAAATCATAGTTATCATAATACATTTTAGCATTTCAAAATTACTCACAAGTTACATTTTTTCTTTTTTTTAAAATATATTTTATTGATTTTTTACAGAGAGGAAGGGAGAGGGATAGAGAGTTAGAAACATCGATGAGAGAGAAACATTAATCAGCTGCCTCCTGCACATCTCCCACCAGGGATGTGCCCGCAACCCAGGTACACGCCCTTGACCGGAATCGAACCTGGGACCTTTCAGTCCGCAGGCCGACGCTCTATCCACTGAGCCAAACCGGTTTCAGCACATTTTTTCTTGACATTTGACTTTTTCACTCGGTCTGAGAATCTTCCATTGGTGCAAATGTCCCTGGACCAGAACCGGTACTGGTTCTAGGAGAGGACTGTCTCTCTAGCAGAGCTCCTCATAGGAGCAGAGAAAAGCACGCTGTCTCACATGTGAACAGAGTCCCTGCTCGTGGTTTCCAGATCCTTCTTCTCAGTGGACCACATTGCTCTGCACCACAAGTGGGTCAGCATCCTGTTCACTGCCAGAGGCTCCAGACTCCAAGCCCTGGTGTTCACCTCCCCATTGACCCAAGAAAGGATTTCCCCTTTGTGAGCTGTTCCAGATTGAGTTTCCTCAGTAGAGCTATCTGGACCATGAGTGACATTGTCTTTTTCCTTATAGCATAGGCATGTTTCCCCACCACATGTGCTTCCCAGGGACAGGGTAAGGTGAGAAAGAGAGAAGGATATTGATGTCATGACTGAGCACAAGTATCTTCCTAAATCTCACTCCTCACATGTACAGACCAACCCTTCAACTACATCCCTCCTTCATTCTGGTGGTTTTCTTAGGGACCCTGTATGTCCTTCCAGATCACCTTTCCAGTCTACCCAACAGATGTGCATGGACTTGAATCCTAGTTATGGACAAAGCTCAAAGTCTTTGTCACAGAGCTTCCAGGCTCCTTGACAGCCTTTTTAAAAAGCACTGGACTTCCATGAACGAATTAAGTTCCTTAAATATTATATGAAAGGGAACTACCTCATAGTATGTGGAGTATTCCCTGCCTCCACAAACCCATCTAAAGGACCCCCCTAAAACACCCGGCTACAGAGGGACTTTTTAATTATGACCCTCACTACAGCCGTGACAGATAAAACTGATAGCCACAGAGTTTAAATGATTTTCTCCAAGAATGATAGTCAATGAGAGACAAAGCAGAATTGAGAACCAGACAATTAAGCCTTATAAGCATTATAAGTTAAAAGCATGGGTTTTGTAATCAGATTGGCAAAGGTTCAAGCGTCAGATATGCCAGTTACTGTTCAGCTGGCTCTGAGCAAGACAGTTTTCTTTGTCCACCTAATGGGTGGACTTCTCCTTTGTTGGGTGGTTTTCACAAAATAGGTATTCAGAGAACTGAGCCCAAAGCTTGTCACAAAATTTGTATTCAACAAAATTCAACTATTTGCATTCTTCATATTTTAAAACACATCCTTTGGTTTTACAACATCATGTTCCTCATTTCCTTAAAGTTAAGGAGTTAGTGAACACTTATTGACAAATATAATTTTAAATAGAACCCTATTAAAAATCTTCAGCATAGCTTTGGGTTCTAAAGATAGAGTGGCAGAAACCCATCCCCTGTTGTCAAGTTGTTTATCAGCTTGGGAGTGCATTGGTCAGATTGCGCCATTCAACTATTGCTGTTAAGTATTTGCTGTGACACACACTCAGGGGCTCCAGAAGTTTTCCTTCACAGGTTATATATACTTGAGTTTACAAATTCTTTCCTCAAAGGCAAAGAAAGCTTTGGAAAAGGTGCTCCAATTCTGGCTTTGAAAAACCTGAATAATGTAATCTGATATCTGAAAATACAGAAATTGTTTTCTGTGTAAATGCCTAAATATGTAAACAATAATTATAATAATCCCTTTATTTGCTCAAAGTAGAATTTACTAGGTGCCTACATGGCACAAAACACTATAATTTGGCAAGAAATTAATTCATAGAGAAAATGTTATCATCCTCTAATTTATATCTTTGAAGCTCTGAGCTTCATAATTCAGAGAATAGTGATTGTACTTCAAATCCAATATATATTTTTTTTATTTCTTTCTGTTTACATTAACTAAGATTGAGGTATTGGGCTCCAAATTCTATTTCTACTGATAACTTGCTTGGTGGTCTCGGGACAAGTATTGATCCTTCTAAAAGCTTGTTGCTTCTTTTAATCTATAGTATGCAAAAAGCATGTTAGTGAGGCTCAACCTCATCATGTGTAGTGAGGCTCAAATGAGATGGTGTGTACACTGTGGCTGGTTAATGGTAGATAGTCTGTAAGTGTTGAGGCCCTTGTTTGTTTTGATAGCATTGCTGTTGGTGAGATGAGACGTTTGGGACAGGCTAGAAATTCCTCCTCAGGTTCATTTTTTAAAAGTTTCTCTAATGATATTTTTTTAATTGTTTTGTTGCTTAAAGTATTACAAAAAGTATTACATATGTCTCCTTTTTTTCCCCCCCCCTTGACAATCCCCTGGCCTCCCCTACCCCCCAGTGTCTTATGTCCATTGGTTATGCTTATATGCATGCATACAAGTCCTTCCGTTGATCTCTTACTCCCCTCCCTTCTGCCCCCCAACCCTCTCTGGCCTTCCCACTGCAGTTTGACAATCAGTTTGAGGCAGCTCTGCCTCTGTATCTATTATTGTTCAAAAGTTTGTAATGGTCTTTATTATCCATGAATGAGTGAGATCATGTGGTATTTTTCCTTCATTGACTGGCTTGTTTCACTTAGCATAATGCTCTCCAGCTCCATCCATGCCGTTGCAAATTGTAAGAGTTCCTTCTTTTTTACAGCAGCATAGTATTCCATCGTGTAGATGTACCACAGTTTTCTAATCCATTCATCTACTGATGGGCACTTAGGCTGTTTCCAGATCTTAGCTATGGTGAATTGTGCTGCTATGAACATATGGGTGCATATATCCTTTCTGATTGGTGTTTCTGGTTTCTTGGGATATATTCCTAGAAGTGGGATCACAAAAGACCTAAAATTCCAAATCCTTGTGTTCTGGACATATTTTCAAATCAGTATGTGGCAATTGTCCAGAAAGCAACTATGGGGCAGACTTTATCTATTGTCCATATTCTTTGGAGGATATACTATATATCTAATAACCCCTCAGCACACAATATCACACAAACACAATGCCCTTCACCACTTTATGGAATACAATATTGAATTAGTCAAACCAATATTTTAAAATACCAAAAACATTTAGTTGTGAATATAAAAGCAATTCAGTCCTTTGAAATAAATTTTAAAGTGAAAATTTTATTGAAACAAGATGACTATCATCTGCCTGGCTGGTGTTGCTCAGTGGTTGAGCCTCGACCTTTGAACCAGGAGTTCACAGTTCCATTCCCAGTCAGGGCGCATGCCTGGGTTTCAGGCTTGATACCCAATAGGGGGCAAGCAGGAGGCAGCCAATCAATGATTCTCTCTCATCGTTGATGTTTCTATCTCTCTCTCCCTTTCCCTTCCTCTCTGAAATCAATAAAAATATATTTTTTAAAAAGATGACTATCATCAAAATATTGTATTGATTAAAAGGAAAGTAACAAGCATTTACTTATTCCATACTTAAAGCAGGAATTTCACATAAAATATGGATTTTCTTTTCACTGTTTGGTAGTTACAAAATAGTCATGGGGATATAAAGTACAGCATAGGAAATGTAGTCAATACTATTCTAATAATTATGTATGGTGCCGGGTGGATAATGGGAACATCAGGGGAACACTTTGTAAAGTATATGACTGTCTGACAACTATGCTTTACACCTAAAAGTAATACAAAATGGTATTAAATGTACACTGTAATTTTAAAAAATGTAAAAAAGAAATTAAACTGTACTAATATTTCAAAAAAACATATATGGATTTTCATAACTGTCCTATGGGTTATAAAGAAACACTACCTTGCAAAACCCAAAGGCCATTCAAACCTTAGACCATGGGTAGACATCCCTGGAATATTCCAGTGTGCAATCTGTTGGGCATATATAATATCTGGGTTTGTAAAAGAATATCCCTGAAATATTATGATATACAACATTTATTTGATCAAATCCAATTTTTCTACTGTTTTATAAAATTAAAAACTCTCTGTAGAAAAGTTGTTAGTAATAGAAAATAACATCATACTTATAAAGATGACAAATATTTTTTATTTTCCCAAACTAAATGGTATGTTCTTAATTTAAATTGTGTGTGGTTGTTAAAGTAAAGACAGAAGATCTCTGGAAGTCAAAAATCTGGTCGGTCCTCCCGGGCACCTAAACATTTCTCCAATTCCTTCTCTGGTAGAAGTTTGCAAAAGGTCATCATTCCCAACCTAAAAAAAACCACCACAGGATGAACTAAAAAGTAATCTTTTCCTTTATAGCTATTGAAATGCTTGGATGCAAATAAGTAAAAATAAATAAATTCCAGAGGGGGAGTAGCCCTTTCTAGGTAAGCGGAAACCATTGCTCACTTTTATTTCCAGGGGCATTAGCCTTGGAAATGTCCAAGGAGACAGGTAAGGAGAGTCAGGAGCCTATAAAGGCTGGGGCTTTTTCTTGGACAAGCAGAATCTAGTCAAACTTCTAGTGGCCATACATGTACTGAGCAGGTGATGAAATATGAAGGAGAATAAAAACTTACTATTGCCTGCCTTCTATAAATTCTTCCTTCTGGTACTTTTTCTTAGTCTGCAGCATCATGGAAAGTGAGGGTGGATTTAAAAACAGAGAGACAGGCTTATAGTTCTTGGGCTCAAAATCCTACTGAAGAGAGAAACTAATTCCATCCTCCAAACACTTAAAATTAGAGCTGAACTGAAACAAACTAAAGTGGTAATCCAGCTCCATAACAGCTCAATTTTTTTATTATATTGAAAGAAATTGTCCCTCACCCTACCTTCCTCACAGAAGAAAGGGAAATTCCCTTTTGGAGTAAAATTAGTGTCTATTTCAGTTTCTCCCATGTTTTGTATGTAATGTCTGATATACAATAAAAAAATGTGAAGCAAGAAAATATGACCCATAACCAATGAAAAGTAACCAATAAAAGCATATTCCCTGATCACTCACATGTTCAAATTAGCACACAAGTAATTTGAAATTATTATTAATATAAAAATAGTTTAGGAAAAATAGACAAATGATTTTTATAATGGAGAATTTCTACAGAAAATAAATGGAAATTCTGAAAAAAGAAACTTAGGATTACAAAGTACAATATCTGAAATAAAATAAATGAACAATCGCAATATTAGACTGGATACAATAGAAGAAAGAATCCGTGAAATTGAAGAGAAGTCAATAAAAATAATCCAAAATGAGCCACAAGGAATGAAAAGAATAATAATAATAATTTTAAAAACCAGTAAAGTGTATCAGACATCTGTAGAACTCCGTCTATAGGCATGTGGAAGTGAAATCTTATACCATGTATTATACCATATACTAGGGCCTAGAGCCGTGGTTGGCAAACCATGGCTCGCGAGTCACTTGCAGCTCTTTGGCTCCTTGAGTGTGGCTCTTCCACAAAATACCACGTGTGGGCGCACACGTACGGTGCGATTGAAACTTTGTGGCCCATGCACAGAAGTCGGTATTTTGTGGAAGAGCCGATATTTTGTGAAAGAGCCACACTCAAGGGGCCAAAGAGCCTCATGTGGCTCGTGAGCCACGGTTTGCCGAGCTGCAGTTTGCCGACCACTGGCCTAGAGCATTTAAAGCTAGTCTCAATAAATTTTTAAAAACTAAAATTATAGAGAATATTTATGACAATAGATTTAAGCAAGAAATCAATAACAAAAAGAAAGTGAAAAAAATCCCAATATTGGAAATAAAACAACACTCATCTAAATAACCCATATGTCAATGAGGAAATCATAATGGCAATTAGAAAACATTTTAAACTGAATAATAATTAAAAATAGAACATGTTAAAATTAGTGAGATATAGTCAAAACAGTGTATAAAGGGAACTATACAAATATTCATACTAGATACAGATAAAGATTTAAAATCAATAATCAAAGTTCCTGCTCAGGAAGCTAGAAAAAGAAGAGAAAATGAAATACAAAATAAGTAGAAATGAGAAAAAATAAGATAGAAATTAATGATATAGAAAACATAAACAATAGAGAAACAGCAATAAAGCCAAACTGTAACTCTGTAAAAATAAGAATTTAATTTCTCAATTCGAAGAGACAGAGAGGAGTCATGAATCACCAATATCAGAAATGAAAAGGGAAACATTACCACAGACACTAAAGACCTTAAAATGAGAATAAAAAATATTATGACAATACATTTGACAACTTAGAAATAAGGATGAATTTATTATAACCCCAACTTTTCAAAGCTGACATTAGAAGAAATAGAAAATATGAATTTTTAAAAGTATGACTAGTTCTATGCCTATTAAAGCAATTGAATTTATTACTTAAAACTTCCTACATAGAAAACCCTAGGTCCAGATGGTGAAAATGATACCAAACCCTTCAAAGAATAAAAAGGAATTTCACAAACACTACTTTTCAGAAAACCTAATTAAATTATCCTCTTGCTTCTCACTCGTAGACTCTCATCTCAAGCATCATCTAGCTGTACATTCTTTTTTTACTTATTCTCCCTTCCATAACCAAACTTATACTTTTATATATGGTACTAGAGGCCAGGTGCATGAATTCATGGACGGGTGGGGTTCGGCCTGTCTGCCCCATTGGGCTGATCGGGCCAGCCCCGCCCCCTGGTCAAAATCCCAGTTGAACTCCTGATTGAACTCCTGGTCAAGGAGACAATTTGCATATGAGCCTTTTATTATATAGGATTCTTATTTCATGCACTTAACATTTTCTTTCAAATCTATTATTTTTCCAAGTGATATTGTTAATAATTTATTTACTACTTACTATATACCAACATTGTGTTGTGGTTTACATAATCATTTTGTCTTCATACGTGAATTTTGGAACTATAATTTCCTAGTTTTATAAATGAGGAAACTAAGACGCAGGGTTCACTTACTCAAAATCTGAGAGAACTGAAACTCCTGTCTGAATCAAAGCCCACACTCCTTCCAAACACACCACCCTCTCAATAATAGTCAATGATTAATGGGCCATTCCCAACCAGCCTGTCAAGAAGTAGTGCCACATAAGTTCTGTATTTGGTAGTGTTTTAATTATTAATTAAACCAGAAAAAAAATAATTTCAGAGGGAATATTTACCCAGCTGTTTTTATTCTTGTGAACCAGTCTGCCATGTTTCAAACTACGGGACTTGTCAGAGGGTAAATAAACTCCACTTATTCTATCATTTGTAAACTTTCAGGAATTGCTGAGTGAGGATATTCTGGCCCCATATGTTTTTATGTAAAATACTGGGTTAATTTAAAACAGACACAAGTGAGAAAACCTGCCTCTTCTAATGGTGTGACTTCCACCACAGAGCCTTTGCTGACTGCCTACCCAAATCATCTCCACTACCACTCTGGGCTTAATGTTTTTATGATTATCTCCCCCATCACCTTGCAGTTACCCTTTTTAGAAGCATTTACAACACTGCAGTCAACAGAAAACTCCTTGAAGACAGAAATTGGGTTTTGCTCACTACTGTATATACTCAATATGTCCAATGCCTGTCACATACTAGTAGTAAGTACTTTATAAATATTAGTTGTATGAATACACATTTTATAATCATTGGGTGGTTTTGAAATACCTGAAAATATCAATAGAGATACATAACTTACAAGCATTTTCACATGACAATACTAATTTCAGAGATGGCAACGTCTGTCGCTGACAGTGAGGAGTAGGATATCTTATAGTGAGTACCATCTTAAGTCAATGTGATGCTTTAATGATGATTTGAGAGCCACATTCCCCTTCTATTAATTTTCTCAGAACAAGTTAGTCTACACTGCTTTCTCTCAAATCTCTTGAATTGGTTTAAAAATGAGGAGTCTTTGCTTGGCTTGAGCACCTGGGCTTCTAGCAATGTGATTTTTTTTTTTAATATGGTTTCTCTTACCCTGGTTTCCATTGCCATAAAGGTCAGTTTGTTAACTGTGGTGACAGCTTGCCCTTCATGGCATATGTTCAATAAATGTCAGTAAGTGAGCAAAGACAAGAGATACTAGAATACTCTTAGCCTTAATAGACTGAGAAGGTAGTAGAGGACTGAACGTTAAATTCATTCAGAATAAAGAGGCCTGTAGAGTCCGTTTTTCTGGTTGAGAGATCAGAGCAAATGAATTGAAAACCTAAAATAGAAGTTGTTTTATTCTCATGGGTTCTGACATTTTCTTGGTGAGCTGCAAGTTATAAAAAGTCCTACTGAACTCCAAATTGCTAGCACCATATGGGAAAAAATCCTACAGTATGTCTTTTATCATTTTAATACATATGTGTAGAAAATCATTGCAGTTGAGTTATTTCAGAAAGGGTTTTTTAAAATAAGCACCATTGCAGGAGGGTGGAAATATTGGGAGGCCACGCAGACTATTACAAATAAAAGAATGGTCACTAACCTCATGCTAGCAGTCGATGTTTAAGCAGGCTTCCTTCACCTGATACTTGAAGTTGATGAGTTTAGGAAACCTGCTACATCTCTTAGTCACATATCTCCTGGTTGACTTGGGTTAGGTTGCTTGCCTCCGTTTCATTTAGCTCTTTTTCTGGAGATTTCTCCTGTTCTTTCATTTGAGGCATGTTTCTTTGTCTCCCCATTTTGGCTGCCTCTTTGTGTTTGTGTCTGTCTTAGATAGATCTACTACGACTTCTGGTCTTGTGAGGTGGCTTTATGTAGTAGGTATCCTGTGGGATCCAGTGGTGCAGTCTCCTTGATCACCTGCGCTGGATGCTCCAGGTATCTCCCTTGTGTGGGGTATGTGGGTCCTCCGCTTGTAACTGAGTCTTGACTGCTATTGGCCCATTCACATGTGGGATCAATCCTCAGGCTGGCTGACTGGGAGGATACTCTACCCTAACCACAGTGTGCAAACTCTTGTGTAGGTTAAGCACTGGTATTTTTTGAAATATATTTTTATTGATTTTAATGAGGAAGGGAAAGGGAGAAAGAGATAGAAACATCAATGATGAGAGAGAATCATTGATCAGCTGCCTCCTGCACGTTCCCTACCAGGTATTGAGCCCATAACCTAGGCATGTGCCCTTGACCAGAATCGAACCTGGCGTCCTTCAGTCCCAGGCCAATGCTTTACCCACTGAGCCAAACCAGCCAGGGAAAGCAATGGTATTTTTTTAAAATATATTTTATTGATTTTTTACAGAGAGGAAGGGAGAGGGATAGAGAGTTAGAAACATTGATGAGAGAGAAATATCAATCAGCTGCCTCTTGCATACCCCCTACTGGGGATGTGCCCACAACCAAGGTACATGCCCTTGACCGGAATCGAACTTGGGACCCTTCAGTCCACAGATCGATGCTCTATCCACTGAGCCAAACCGGTCAGGGCAGCAATGGTATTTTTTAAGAGCTCTCAAAATGACTCCAATTGCAGCGTAGATTGAGACATACTGGTTAAACTATATCATCAAGCCATCAATTAAGACGGAATAAAATAAAGGTTTATGTCACAGCAAAGCCCTGGCTTTGCCCTAAGGATTACCCATAAAACTTTCTTGGGTACTCTTGTGACTTGGGCCAACATCCCTGGGACATGCACAGAACTATTACGCATCAGTCAGCTATTGGCCCTGGAGAAAAATAGAATGACTTGTTGTACCCCCATCAGTTTCATCATCCATATCACAGTAAAGCAATATCTGGGTCCATATAAGGCAATATACACCATATTTCCAAGAGTAGTTTTCTGATAAATGAGGTTATCAGAAAATGCTTTGTACACTAAGATTCTACCATCTCATGCACTCGATTCTTTTCTTCAAAAACATTTGTTTATCATTGTGTAGATATTGCCAGAGGGATTCTGTGGGGTGGCTAAGTGTTCCTAACTTAAAAGTTTATTATTCAGGAGTGGCAGATAGCTACCATGGGACAATGCTAAGAATTGAAAAGCTGTAGTGGTTTTATGTAACTAGCATAAAACTTTCCATATGATGGAAATTCAAACTCAGGCATTCAAATCACTAACGGATGAAAACAATAAATCTAATTAACTTCATTTGCTTTAAGAAGAAACAAGCTATACCATTTCTAGAAAATAGTTTTATTTTGAAATATTTACTCTAAAGATTATTATGGCTGGATTTAACAAAAAATTCTCAATATTAACAATTTTACTGGCTGATAGCATAAAAATTAGCTGAAGAAGAATGCAAAAGAATTAGGCAAATAAACTTTTTTATTGTGTAGAATCTGTACAAAGAAAATTATAAAATTTTGATAACAGCTAAAGATGTAAGTGAAAAGCCATACATGAATGGAAAGAATAAATATTGAGGAGCTATAAATGTTTCCCCAAATAATTTTTTGGTTATACAATATAATTCTAATCAAAATTCCATTTTGATATTTTTAGAACAAGAGAAAATTTTTTTCTGAAAAAGAAACAGGTGAGAATATTTTTAAAAACTTCAAAAAAGACTAATAAAAGAGGATTATGAGAAATTAAAATCTTCATTCATTAAGGCAGTATTGTACTGATATAAGAAAAGACACACAAATCCTATATAATAAAGAGGTAATATGCAAATTGACCATCACACCCTTGCACAAGATGGCCACCCCCATGTGGTCACAAGATGGCCACTGCCATGTGGTCACAAGATGGCCGGCAGGGGAGGGCAGTTGTGGGCAATCAGGCCAGCAGGGGAGGGCAGTTGGGGGTGACCAGGCCTGCAGGGGAGGGAAGTCAGTTGGGGGGGACCAGGCCTGCAGGGGAGGGCAGTTAGGGGCGACCAGGCTGGCAGGGGAGGGCATTTAGGGGTGACCGGGCTGCCAGGGGAGGGCAGTTGGGGGCCATCAGGCCAGCAGGGGAGAAGTTAGGCGTCAATCAAACCAGCAGGGAGCGTTTAGGGTGCGATCAAGCTGGTAGGAAGAAGGAGTTAGGGGCAATCATGCAGGCAGGCAGGCAGGCGAGCGGTTAGGAGCCAGCAGTCCCGGATTGTGAAAGGGATGTCCGACAGCAGTTGAACATCCCCCAAGGGGTTCCAGATTGGAGAGGGTGCAGGCTGGGCTGAGGGACACCCCCCCACAGTGCACAATTTTGTGCACCGGGCCTCTAGTTAGTAAATAAAACAAAAGCTCAGAAACAGACTTGAATTAGTATTTAATAGTATTTGTAATTAAAGCACACAAAAATCAAGGGGAAAATAATAAAATTATCTAATGAGTAGTTGAAAATTTTAATTAACTAATGTTTATATCAGTTTAGTCCCCCACCTTGTATCATGTAAATGAAAAAAAAAATTAAATTGAATTAGAAACATCTAAAAGAAGCATAGGTTAATATTCATCTTATTTCTATGTGAGAAAAGACTCTGGTAGCATAAAAATAATAAGTTTTCAGGAAATAAAGAATGATAAATGTGATTGCCTACACATTTTAAAACTTTACCTATAAAAAAACTCAAAACTAAATCCAAAGAGAAAATTGGAGGAAATATTTGCTAAAAATACAACAAAGAGTTAAAGTACAAAGAAATCCATTTCACCCATAAGGAAAACATTACTGTCATAGTAGAAAAGTAGCAGGAGATAAGGACAATAATTCACAAAAGAGGAGGAAATACAAGGGCATAATAAGCAAGGACAAGAAACACAACCTCATAGTAGTCGAAAAAGCACAAATTAAGGGAACAAGATGATACTTTAGTTCCACCATCAAATCAATATTTTTATAAATCATAATATTCAGTGGTAATCAGAGTACCCTGAGATTACTACATCCCAGACTAATTTAAATAGAACTTACCTGGAAAGTAATTTAGCAATCCAAAGACAATGAGATAGTTAGACCAATGTTTATGTACCATGATATTAATCACATTATTGATACCAAAAATGTGGGTGTTGTGTGAATCTGAGTTCCTTTCTCATGAAAATCGAAGAATGAAGTCGCAGACAAAAACAATGAATGGGAGCAGAGTTTATGGGGAGAAGCCAGTCCTGGCAAAGGTGTAGCTGGGGTTGCAGGAGCAGGCCAGTGTCCGGAGCTTCCTTTCCATGTTACAGTTGGGAGTAGTTTAGCTTCCAAGCTAATTAATAAAGTCTAATCGTCCATGTGTGGAGGTCCACATGGCCATAAACCACGTGGGCACAGGGATATGCTTTTAATTTAGAGGGTGGGTAATCTTGCTAGCTCCTAATTGGTCTTTTCAAAGAATTCTGCCTTAGCAATATCCTTGGATTGGTTTATATGCCTTACTGCCTTGTGATTGGTTATCTGTATGCTGCCTGTCTTAATGGTATCCATACATTGTAAAGTTCATGCCTCTCTCCTGAGTGCCCTTCCTTCCCTGCCCAATTGGGGTGCCTTAGTAACTCCGCCTTCCTTTCCCATGGTCCCACCCCTATCTACCTAGCTTCCTTCTGTCTCTTCATTATTACCTATAATGATAATCAGGCCCTGAAAATATTCAGTACTTTAAAGAATGGATTAAAAATATGAACCAAAAAAATGAAGTAATGCAGTTGTTATAGACTGAATGTTTGTTTTCCTCCCAAATTCGTATGTTGAAATCTAATCCCCAATGTGATGGTATTAGGAGGATGGGTCTTTGGGAAGTGATTAGGTCAGGAGGGAGGAGTCTTCATGAATGGGATTAGTGCCCTTGTAAGAAAGGCTGGGGAAGGGGGCAGGTGCAGGGTGGAGGCGGTCAATGGGAAAAAAAGGGGGGACATATAAACAATAAGGATAAATTAAAAAAAAAAAAGGCCATAGAGTTAGCAGGCTCTTTTTCTACCATATGAGGATACAAGGAGAATTTATCAGTCTGCACCCTGGAAGAGGACTCACCAGAACTCAACCATGTCAGCACCATGGTCTCAGATTTCCAACTTCCAGAACTCTGGGAAATGCATTTTTGTTTTGATAAGCCACCTACTTTATGGTGTTTTGTTCTAGCAACCCAAACTGACTAAGATAGCAATTAGTAAAAATCATGTTTTTGAAATAAAATTAATGATTTAAAAATATACCAGGACATAATGCAAAGTGAAAGAAGCAGGGTACAAAAAAAGCCATGTACATGAATCAGAGCCATATATTGTTAAAGTGTGTTGGGTCCTACAGTGTGCAGTTCTCATGAAATATCCTAGACAGGAACTTCACTGGGAGGTAGAGTTCCCTGAGAGGTAGAATTGGAGATTTAAATTTACCTTCTTATACTTTTCTACAATTTACAGGGTTTTGCTATGAACATAATTAGGTTCATTATAAAATATAATAAAAATAAAAGGCATTGCCCTAGCCGGTCTGGCTCAATGGATATAGCATCGGCCTGCGGACTGGGGGGTCCCAGGTTCGATTCCGGTCAAGGGCATGTACCTTGGTTGCGGGCACATCCCCAGTGGGGGGTGTGCAGGAGGCAGCTGA
>NW_005358649.1:2030044-2055404 GCF_000412655.1 Myotis brandtii
AAAATGAATGTTCAGCTTCACAATCAATAAAAGAAAGTAAATTAAATTAAAAAATGTAATATTTTTTGCATAATAAGGATGTATTTTTTCAAATAATTACATGCAGTGTTTACAAGAATTTAGGGGAAAGAAACATTTTTGACATTTTGGGGGGTTATTAGTGGACACAGACCTACTTAGGAGATTTTAGTAAAATATTTCAAGAAATGTAACATTTTTCAGTCTATGAATTCTCCTAGGAATTTATCTCGTAAGACAGGATCTTAAATGTGGGGAAACTGACTTTAGGGTACAATTATGACAGCATTAATTATAATGATGTAAATTGGAAGTGAGTTAAGTGCCCAACAAGAGGAAATTGATTAATTTCATCCAATCAATCAATACATTGTGCCAGGCACTGTTTGTTTGGGTCACTTTCTGTGCCACCCCCTCCTGTGTTGATTCTCGTAACACAGGGTTGGGTTTCCAGATGACAGATATAATCTGTGTGAAGTCAGTCTTAATTCCCACATGCGTCCTAACCCACAGCTTCTGTGCTGACTCCATTATGAGAGAGGGAGTGGGCTAAATGGTGTCGTTTCAGATCCGTTTCTCAATTGTAACATTGTTCTCTTGAGGGAGGACTTGAACCCCAGTCATGTCAAGATCACCAAGACGTGAAGAAGACTCCACCTCCATCGCTGCAGTTAGATAGTTTGGCTTTCTTTCCGAAAATGTCCCCCTGCTTCTCCTTTTTCCTCCTGGGACTATCTTGTACATCTTGTGCTGAAAATAGTTTATGGAAGCATTTGAGGCATTTGGCTGGATTGATGGGAAATCAGGAAGCTTTCCCAGGTCTGATCTGCGATCCTTCCTTGCTCTGGGTTCTCCCTTATTTAGCAGTCTTCAGCGTTTGATTTGTACCAGGCTTCTGGCTATTTCTCTGTTTTTCCATGTGCACTGACAAATTTTACAAGGTACTAGCTACATAATTGCCCGCCGCTTTTATGAGCTCAGTCATAGCATTGTTGGGGCCAGGTGCTTTTCTCGGCTAACTTTTTCTTGCTGTGGGTTTCAGATGTGGTTTCAATTTCTTCCCTAAGGCTTCAGAGGCAGGGTTTCTTTCACTGTATTTAACTGCCTCATTATTGATCATTTTCCCTGGAATATTTAATATCCTTTTCTAATGTCTCTAGGTTTGAACCATTCTTTCTGGTGCTTTCTTTTTTTAAAATAGAATTCTTCAGACACAGAATTAAAATTTATAGAGTCTGAAATTCTGCCTGTCTCAGAAATGCTGGCCATCCACTCCTAATTGCTCTTCCCCTGAGTCTCATCTGTAATTGGAGAAGCAAATCTAATGAGAATATGTGGACAAACCGAGTAATGTCTTTTTATTGGTAACATTTTTTGTAATTGTTAATATATAAATATACAGACCTTCCACGTGTGATGTGACTTTGAAAAAAGGGAAAGTTGTGTTTGAATAATTACTCTTTTTGAGGATGAAGTATTAAAGAACACCTTAATCTCTTTGAAGCCAACCATCTCTGAAATCTCCTTTGTTGGACATTAAAAATGGACAGAAACTGTATTGAATTCTGGAAATTTGCTAAGAGTAGATTTCTGGTGCTCTCTCATCACACACAAAAATAGTAACTATGTGAAGAGAAGATATGTTAATTAGCTTGACTACAGCAATCATTTCACAGCCCATATGTATAGCAAATCATTATGTTGTACACCTTAACTATATACAATTTTCATTTTTAAAATGAAATTAAATAAATAAGGACAGGAAAACACTTCTATAGAGTTCAGAATTGGAAAGTCATTGATGGACTCAATGTACAATACCAGGAACACAGAGACACAAAATTGTGCCTCAAAATATGTTGATTTTACTTCATAATATTAAAACACCAATTGAATTTTAAAAGTTTAGTCCTATAGAAATAAAAAATATTTTATAATTTATGAGAAATAGAAAGTTTAAAACAAAAGAGCATATGACATTTTAAATTCTCACACTCTACAGAATATACCTCTGGCATATTTTTTTTTAAATTTTCTAGGTGATTCCAATCTATAATCAAAGTTGAGAATTACATTCTCCAGAAAGGAAAGGAGGAAAGACACTTAGGAAGAGGTACAAATGGTCCAAGGAAAGTTTCAGTGTGGAAAGTAATGCATTTAGGGAACTATATTCCCAATCACATTTACAAGATGATAGGTTCTAGAGCAGTGGTCGGCAAACTCGTTAGTCAACAGAGCCAAATATCAACAGTACAACGATTGAAATTTCTTTTGAGAGCCAAATTTTTTAAACTTAAACTATATAGGTAGGTACATTGTTATTAACTTAATTAGGGTACTCCTAAGGCTTAGGAAGAGCCACACTCAAGGGGCCAAAGAGCCGCATGTGGCTCGCGAGCCGCAGTTTGCCGACCATGGTAATCTAGACTATCCATTTTGACTTTGGAAAAGGCTATGTACACCCTGTGTTTGTATCTAAGATAGCATTTACACTATTTAATAATTGCGTGTTTATTTGTCTCTCTCACTCTGGCCCTCTGAGATGGCAGGAACTAGATGTTTTCTACCATTGATTTCTAGCTCTCAACAGAGTACCTGGTACAGAGTAGTTGGTAACTATTCATAAACTCATGGTTGAAAAGTTATCAGGTGCCTCTCTGATGCCAGGTACTGTGGTAGACAGTTTGTCTATGGTAAGAATTCAGACAAGGTCTTATTGCTGGTGGGGAGAAGAAGGAAAGAGGAAATACACAACTAAGTAAATAAACAAGTTACCAGGTATTAAGAAGTATGGGTATGGGGAGAGGTGCACAAAGGTATGGGGGGGATAATTGATAATGGATGGAAATTTGACTTGGGGTGATAAACATATAATACTGTGTACAGATGATGTGTTGTGGAATTGTGCACCTGAAACCTATATAATTTTGTTAACCAGTGCCACCCCCAATAAATTCAATAAAAAGGGGGAACAGGAGTATTGCCAGAGAATCCAAGCCTGGATTAACCGCATCTACAGTGAATTGAGACTAAACTCAAACAGAGAACTGAATGGCCAAAAAAAGAAGCCCCCCTATAAAGATCTAGAAGACCCAATATTCATGCTCATGGGCAGAAAAAACCCTCAGTGTTCAATGAATAAAAAGAAGTGGACTGGAGAGTAGTGGAAAAGAGAAACATGGTAGGAAATGTGATTGAAGATATAGGTAGACAGAGGCCAGATTCAGAAAGATTTTATAGGCAAAGATAAGAACTCTGAATTTTAGTGTAAATGAGATAGAGAACCATTCATTGGAAGGTTTCACTCAGGGGAAGAACATCATTGATTTATGTGTTTCAGGGATCCCACTAGCTGTTGAGGGAAAAATAGTTGGGAGAGGGGCCTTTATTGGAAGCAGGAGACCAGCTAAGAGGCGATTGCTGCTGTCCAGATGAGGAGGATGTCATTTTTTGAGATGAGAAAACTGTAAAAATAAAATATGTGAGAGAAGAAAAAAATCAAGAATCCTGCTTTGACTAAGTTTGAAACTGTTTAGTAAACAAACAAGCAGAAATAACCAAGAAGGGAGTTTCTTATTTCAGTCTGATGACTAGGGAGGAGCTGAAGGCTAAAGAAAAAAATCTGGGAGAAACTGGCACAAATAGAGTTTCTTATACCAAGGGGGGGGGGGGGGGGGGGGAGTACATGGAGAAAGTACACACATAAAGATGAGATGGGATCCCAGTAACGAGCCTGCTGTGATGATCTATTGGGCAGAAACAGGAAAGCCATCCAAGGATGAAGATAATAAGGAGAGTGCAGTTTCATTAAATGTGAAAATTAACTAAAATACTAGAGAAGGAGCATTTCCCTAGACTAAAAGTATTTCTTATGTGTTCATCACATAATAGTGCTATTTCGTCCCTCTTTCAAGGTGGCTTTTCATTTATACATAGCTGATACTCTAAATTTTGTAGAAGAAAAAAGCTTTCATTCCAATACCCATTACCTAATAGTTTTGTAGTTGGAAAAATAATTCATGTGCTTCAATATAAGAAAAGTGAAAATGGTTCTAAGAAAAAAAGGTGGATATTTTCATCCATGTTTTTTCATATGAGATGAGACTTGATTTGTACACTCCTGCACCAAGCTTATAAGGCGGCGGTTCTGCTCAGGGTAGGGGATGTGTGGGGCAGGCAGGGTTTCTGCTGAGGGTGGCAACTCAAGATCCCTCGGGGAGTGAACTCCTAGATGTGCTGCCCCTGGCAGAGACTCTTCTCATTCCCGGGTCCCCTGGTGAATCGCTGTTGCTGTGAGCCACTATTTTCTCACTGGAGTGCGCCATATCCACCAAGTGGGTTAAGGAAGAGAGCAGCTAGTTGGTAACCACTGCCTTTGGCACTAAAAAAGCAACAAAGCCTACTCTGGTGCCTATTGTTAAATATCCAGAGAAGGACTGGGGAAAAGGGGATTTTAATTTTTAATAAGCATACCAAAGTAATAATAGAGTCATTATGTTCTTAATTTGTATTCCATGTAAGGATCAAATATCTTTTTAAAACGCTTACTCACCTAAACCATTTTCATAATACAAAAGGCACAACAAAGCTCAGTAAAGAATGACTTTACTGAGGAAAACTTTATGTTGTGGAAAAAGACATAGCATAGTGCAGTGTTTAAGCAACAACAAAAACAAACATGGATGTGGGGAGGTGTTAGGTTGAATGATGTCCCCAAAAAGATGTATTGCAATCTTAACCCCCAGGTACCTCTGAACGTGAACTTATTTGAAAATAGGGTCCTTGCAGTTGTACTTAGTTTAGATAAGATCACACTGGGCTGGGTGAGCCCTTAATTCAATATGATTGATGTTCTTATAAGAAAAGGAAAGAGACACATGAGGAGAAGACAGCCATTGAAAATGGAGGCGAGATTGGAGTGTTGCATCAACAAGCCAAAGAATTACAAGAATTGCAGGCAACACTAAAAGCTAGAAGAAACAAGGAAGGATACTCCCATGCAAGAGAGAGAGAGAGAGAGAGAGAGAGAGAGAGAGAGAGAGAGAGAGAATGGCCCTACCCACACCTTGATATTCTACTTCTAGCCTCCAGAACTGTGAGCAATTTGTTTTAAGTCACCCAGTTTGTGTCTCTTTGTTACAGCAGCTCTGGGAAATGAATACAACCTATTGTTCTGTCACTTACTAGGTCTGTGATCTGGGATCTCCCTTTACTTCTCTATGCCTCCATCTCCTCTAATGTGAAATGGGGATCACAGTAAATTAAGTATAGGATTGTGGGGAAGATGGCAGGAGTGCATATAAGTAAAGCTGTTAGAAAAATGTTAGGTGCTCAGCCAGGTTCATATGAACTTGTATCTCATTCATTATGAATATGAAAAGGGCCTACACTAGCACGTGAGCCACAGATGGCATTCAGTGAGCAGGTGTTTTCTTTCTACAGTTATAATTTACTAATCATTATTAATGTGAAGACATGGCAGCATTTATAAAACAATAGGCAATTTTTTACTTTCTGGGATGAATCTTTTGTCTCAGATAATTCTTTTGATATATTTTGTGTTATTGTTGTTGTTGAAAACTTTGCATCCTGAGCTTATCTATGAAGACTGCCTTCAAACCCACATTTCACTACCACTTCTTCAGTGCAGGATCATGGAATTTGAACCTGGCTACCAGACAAAGAAAGCTTTAATTATATAGATTACTCTTCAGCTCCCCTCCCTCCACCATCTCCAAATTGCATTCATTTCAGAGTTTAAATCCATAGAACCTTGGAAATCTGTTTTTTGAACTTTTGAGTTTCCTGATCCTTCATTGCAGACATTTAAAAGTGGATGGAATTCTTCATTTTTACAAATGTTGACCTAATTTTGACCATACATTAATATTTATTAAGAGTTCTATAATCTCCTAAAAATTAATTGCCTTTTTCAGAAAGTAATTTTATGTTACACATCATATCAACTACTAGTACATAGCTGTACTCACATGTACCCACTGTTTCTTGCCCCTAAAAATGTATTTAACATACATTTATTCAAAAAAACATTCATTGAATTATTTTGTACAGATCACTGTTGGGAAAAAAGAAAATAGAGAAATGTAAGAAACTAATAATACAAAGAAGAACAAAACATATAATTGGAACAAATATATGAGCCTTCAATTCCTCTTGGGGCAATCAATAAAGGCTTTAGTGGATGTAGCATTTGATGGAACTCTTGGAGGATATAGATTTTTAAAACATAAATTTTTCTTTTAACTTTTATGTTTTCATAATAATTTCACTGGCTTGCCAGAACTGCAATAAAAAAATGGAATCATTGATAATCCAAAGTAGATGAAAATTTGTCCAGGGTAAATTTAAAACATTTGTCGGAATTCTATGGAGAGCATTTGACTTCGGAGTCTAAAAGCAAAATCTGTTTCTTAAATGACAGAGTTCCTCAGAGTAAAGGACGGTGGGATAGGGGGATAAAGGAGAGGGACTGGTGCCGGCATGTGCCTGTGAAACAGAGAAGGCCCCTGAAGAGTCCTCTGACATGTCTTCACATGCCACCTGCAACAGTTATGAGATCCAAAGAAATGGGGAAAGTTTATCATTATTTTCATTCTAGTGGTGTTTGAAAACTTAATGTAAAAGCCACCATTTTAATACGGTCTTCCTTTTAGAGTTTGGCAAAGCAAACCCATAAGAGAGATATTGGATTTGTTTTCGTTGGCAAAGAGGTGCAAGCTGAACTTCTTTCATCTGAAACTCTTTACCATCTTTGGAGAAAGAGCAGCTGAACTCATGGCCGGCTTGTGCATTCTCCAAGGGCCCCACGAGGAAGCTGGAACCATCCAGAAAATATTAATGTTCAGCAGGAGGCTCCAAGAACCATTACCAAAAGAAGAGAGGGGGAAAATGAGAAAGTGTATAAATATATGCATCCAGATATATCGGTATATTGATAAAAAGCCTTTAGATGACAACATTAGTCATCTAAAAATGCCCAGTGTGAAGTATAATGAAACCACAGAGAGCTGCTAACCAATATCATCAGTTGCTTAAATTATGAATTCACAGCTAACCACAATACCCTCGGGGAAAGCACACAATGCTTTCACAGTGCCTAAATTCTACAAAGGCAGAACTGAGTCATGAATTAAGACAATTATATGGATAATTAAACAAACAAAACCTAGCTAAAGAGTCTTATAATCTGAAAATCCCATTTTTATCTACCTAGATTTATCAAGATACACTGCTTGTTATTGTTCGGCTTTCCATTTCATTTTGGGTTAGGGTCCGATGGAAGACCTTCCCCAAGGTTCTAGGTGCATATTTCAGAGGAGGAGTCTAGAGACTGTAAGGCCTGCTGAGAACAGGAGAACGCGGGCCCTTCCTTCCAACGCAGACTGGTCCTCCCAGACCCTGGAACCCGGGCTGATGTACTGGACCTCTCTGCGCCTCCATTTTCTTGTCTATGAAATGGAGTAAACACCACCTGATCCTTGGGGTGCTGATGAGGAGCGACACACATGGCAGTGCTTAGTACATGAGAGTCGTTATTACCCCTGCATGCTCAAGGAGCTTTTCAACGTCTTAACTTTAGTACTGCACACTCTGAGTTGGAATTAATGTCATTTTTTTTTGTCTGAACTGACTTCAATGGGAAACAAAAGGACATGTCTCAGCTACTTTTCTAACCGCCCCTAAAAGCCTTGGAGAGGTCTCTCAATTTTAGGCTTGAGAAACTGGCATGAAGAAAGACCTTTTTTAAATAATAGAAGTTACATGAAAAGCAATCCTCTGCTTGCAGTCTCACAGGCTTTTGCAGACGCTAATGATCCTGGGAATGAACACAAGCTAGCACCTGGGCTTGCTGCGATGCGATCCAGCCACCCTCCACCACGAGCCGCAAAGGCTGGGAAGAACTGCATAGGTCACAGTAGGATATATACATGAGTGCCTCTCAGGCGCGCCATTTCCTTTGGATGGGACATTCAAAGTCAGAATCTAGCGTTCTACTTGGACACATTGGAAGGCTTCCACAGGCAGAGATTTTAAATAACTTCCATCCAGATTTTTAATGAGAAAGTGAGGCACTGCTCTTTTTGAACAGGTTTGAATAAAATTCCCTGAGAAACATACAGTAAGGACTGGGTTTCTGCTTGTTCCGTCTTCTAATACATCACTCCATAAATGTTCTTCAGATCTTTCTTGGGCTTATGGTACAGCCTTAGAGCCTTCCCAAAGGTTCTCTTCCTAGGCCTTTACTAGGGACAGTTGGGTGTATGTGACTATCCACTCCTCCGTAGAACTTTTGATTTTCAACTTCACTACATATATGTGCACACAAACACACACACACACACACACACTCACACACACACACATACACACACCTTTTGACTTAAAAGTATAGTGGGACAGAGACCAGCAGAGTAGGCTAGAATAATGCTACCCACCTTGGGGACCATTGTAAATAGTGACTCATGACATGTTCTTACCAATCCTGCAAAAAGTGCAGTTGCCTTTAAATTTCCATATATCCCGCCCCCCCATCAAAAAAAAAAGTGCACATATCCAAGGCCTTGTGAGTTATCTATACTAATAATAGCCTAGGTCAGTGGTCGGCAAACTTGCGGCTCGGCAAACCACAGCTCTCGAGCCACATGCGACTCTTTGGCCCCTTGAGTATGGCGGTATTTTGTGGAAGACCCACACTCAAGGGGCCAAAGAGCCGCATGTGGCTTGCGAGCCGTGGTTTGCTGACCACGGGCCTAGGTGGTCCTCATGCCCTCACACTGTGAAGCCCTCATGCCGTCACACTGTCACAGTCCATCACCAGGGTGGGTGGGGCTTGACGCTGCATGTGTGTGTGTGTGTGTGTGTGTGTGTGTGTGTGTGGTGCACTGGCGGGTCCTGGCAGCTGCTCCGAGTGGCTTCCGCCGGGGTTCCCACGGCCTTGTGCGTGCCACAGAGGTGGGACCCCCAGCTCTCGCCTACCTCTTTGGGGCAATTGATCATGGGGCTCCCAAACTGTGAGAGGGCACAGGCCTGGCTGAGGGACACATACCCTCAAGTGTACGAATTTTGTGTAACAGGCCGCTGGCCACTAGTAGGGTTATAATGGTGAGCAAAAACTTAAGCAGCAGATTCAGCTCATGCACTGAAAGAGCAGTGAACCATGCCCATCTCCACAAGACAAGAGCATGCTCTTCGGTGTAATTGCTACAATATTTGGGTTTATTCATTATTGTGATGAATCAGGGGGAATGAGAAAATGACAACCCTATAAAGTCGGACAAAATTATTCAGAGCATTCATATTTCAGTGGGAAAATATTTTTAATGAGGGACAATTTCTAATCAGCATGGATTCTGATCTGCATAATTAGAAAACTCTAGATTTGGTTAAGGAGAGTACAATGTTCCATTCTACTGTAAAAAAAAAAAAAACAAATAACTTTGACTCCAAAAATTAGCATTTATCAAGTTTTGTTTAATGATATTTTATATTCTTCTAAAACCTCTCAGTAAACATAACAAATAAAAAAACAGAATTAGTTGATTTCACTGGCTTTCTTTCCAGTCTAAGTACTCACACTAATGAGATTTTTATAGTTCTAAACATCTGCATTTCGTTCACATCTTCTCCCAAGTAGAGAATTTGAGACAAGATAAAGGAGTAGCTCTTCGTCTAGGGAACAAGGGTGCCCTGGCTTGAATGGGCCAAATGTCTCAGGAAGTCCATCCACTGAGAGAAAATCCGTAAACCACACCTCCCGCTTATGTGTAGTCCTGTGTTTCTCCCTACTCAGCAGATTGTCCTGGGGAACTGTTTAAATTCTTTAGATTTGGTAATAAACAGTTGCCATTTTGACTGTTTCCTTTTGTAGAGCCACAAACTGCAGAATAAATGAATAGCTCCTTTCCTTTGATGGCCCTGCCCAAGGGCTGTTTCAGCACCCCGTAAATCCTGTAATTGTATAGGATCCTTTGGCAGCGTGTGGATTTTTCTGCTAAATCACAGTGAGAAGAAGATCAGGAGGAAATCTGAAAAATAAAGCATTACAATGGCATTAGGAGATTTACAGTGGGAGGGAATGGCACTGGCAAAACCCCAGCCAGGCCCTTCGTCCTGGTAAAGAGAAGGCATGGCTAAGCTTGAAGCATCTTCTGTGGTGGCTGGGAGTAAAACGGAGGGTTCGATCCAGTTCTTTTTCTCCCCTGCACATTGCTGGTGTCGGTGAGGGTGTGGTGAGATTCCAAAGCTGGCTTAGCTGTCAGGGATATCGACCTAGTGCGTTTATGTTCTTTCATATAGATGTTCTGTACATGGACTTGCTACATGGCGGTGGGGAAACAGGCCTGGGAAGCAGAGCACGTAGCCATTTGTGCATGCCTTGTTTTCTGTTTGGTGTATGTGTGTGTTTTCCCCCGAGGGGCTCCATCAAACCCGTGTGTGTGTAAAAGCATTGTAGAATTCTGCCAATATTTTATAAACTGCATTTTCATGTGTCAACAAGAAGTCAGTGTGGGGTAAGCTAAACCATGCCGGCGCTTGGGGGGATGTTGATAGTGGGTTGGAAATAAAATAAAATAAAGTACCCTATTGAATAAAACCTGTGCTATTCCCTGGATAAGAAACTTCAGTTGCTGTGTTTATGAATGCCTCGCGAACAGGGAAGTCTGAAAAGACACAGAAAGCATTTCCCCTAATGGTATCAAATTTAAATGTTTTCTAGCAAGTTGAAACCAGCAGGACGCTTCAGTAATTAACAGATTAAGATCTATCGACAAACTCTTCGCATCAGAAATGCAAAGGAAAATTACAGGTCTTTTAAGAAGTGAAGGCTTCTCATAAAGCAATGGCAAGGAATAGCTGCATATCTTAACGGAAATTTTTTGTTGTTGTTTTGGCAAAATAAGCAGTGCTAAATTATATGGAATGTGTAATTCTTTTGAACTCTCTGAGACTGGGAATCCTATAAAATAGAAGTTCCAGGTTTTTTGAAAGTGATTGCTGATACTTGAAGACATGCTTTGGAAATAACAGATAATAAATGTCGCCTGCATTGTTACTTCTCCAGGGCAGGGCGCAGGGCCTCCTCTCTCTCTCTCTCTCTCTCTCTCTCTCTCTCTCTCTCTCTCCTCTTTCACCAGATGATCTCAAACACTTCCGGGCCTTTGAAAGTCACATTTCTGCTGGTGAATCCTCAACTCAATATCCCCCCTCTCAGCTCCTCTCTGAGCTCCAAACTGGTGTGCTTAGTTACCAACCTGACATCTCTGATGTATGATTTCTCATGTAGCTTGAAGTGAACGTGTCCAAAGCAGAACTTTTAATTTTCAACTTCACTACATACATGTGCACACAAACACACACACACACACACATACACAAACACACACATCAAAACAACTTTGTTTCTGTCTTGGCTTTATCCATCTCATTAAAGAGTATCACCTCCCCCGCAGTTGCCCAGACCAACACCTAGGAATTTCCATGAACTATTCTCTCTTTTTTTTAAAAAATATATTTTATTGATTTTTTACAGAGAGGAAGGGAGAGAGATAGAGAGTTAGAAACATCGATGAGAGAGAAATATCAATCAGCCACCTCCTACACACCTCCCACTGGGGATGTGCCCGCAACCAACGTACATGCCCTTAACTGGAATCGAACCTGGGACCTTTCAGTCCGCAGGCCGCCGCTCTATCCACTGAGCCAAACCGGTTACGGCTGAACTGTTCTCTTTATGTCCCACATAGAATCCTTCAACAAGGTCTGTTGGCCCTTCTTCTACAACATACACCAAACCATTGCACTTCTCTTCCTTTCCACGGCCACTACCCTGTCCTAAAGCACCATTATCTCTCTTTGGCTCCTTAGAGCTTCTCCTGCTTCTACTCTTGTACTCAGCACAAGGAAAGGATTTGGACAGTCTCTTTTTTGTGCTCTAAATCTTTTTATGTCTCCAGCTCAGAAGCATTACACTTAACGCCCCCTAGCCAATCATATACTGCGTATCGATTGTACCTGCCATGTTCAAGGAACAGGGCACGGGGGTACGAAGATGCATGATACAGCCACTGCCCTCAATCAAGTCACGATTTAAATAAGCCATCCAGAACAGCAAGACAAATTAGAAAGAAGTCACCCTTTTCTATCAGACATAAAATATTACCAAGTTTAGAGGGAACTGATTAATTCGTGAATTAAAGATGGATAGCATGGTGAGTTAGTAAAGAATTGATGGATGCTAACATCTTTGCCCTAGGAAAGAGAGAGAAGCATTATGCTTTTACAGCAGGTAAGGGAACAGGATGTCAGTTTTGTAGCTCCATCCTGCTGCTTGCTCTCTGCATTGCCAGAGGTGATCCCACCTCCTCAGACCAGGAGGAATGTATGGGGCACATAGGGAAGGGGGGGTTGCAGGGTCCTAGGTGGGTTCCTCAAGCCCTGCACAGAAAAAGCAGAGAAGCAGCCCCCCAAAGTTCCTGTAGCCTTGGAACATGAGCTCATTGGATATGATCAGCATGAACTAACACAAGACTGAATGTCTGCTGGGCTCTTAACTATTTATCCGCATAACAACTCTGTGGGGTAAGCACTAATATTATATCCTCATAACCAACATGAGGAAATGGATGCAGAGAAGGTAATTGACTTGCCCACTGCTTTTCCACTGTGTTAGTTTTCTGTGGCTGTTGTAACACATTACCACAAAGTTAGAGGCTTAAGACAGCAGAAATGTACTTTCTCACAGTTCTGGAGGCCAGAAGTATGAACAGAAGGTGTTGGCAGGGCTGTGCTCCCTTCGCAGTCATTATTGCAGAAGCCTGTCTTGCTTCTTCCAGCTTCTGGTGGCCCCACGGGTTCCGTGGCTTATGGCTGCACACGGCCAATCTCTGCCTCCACCTTCATTCACATACTTTCCCTCTGTGTCTTCTCTTCTTCTAAAGAGATTTGTCTTTGGATTTAGGGCCAGGATGGTCTCATCTCGAGATCCATAACTAAATAATATCTGCAAAGACCTTTTCTTTCCAAATAAGGCCATATTCAGAGGGTTGGGGTCCCAGGACACAGGCATATCTTTGGGGAGCCACCGTTCAACCCACTAAACCTATCAAGAAGTAGAGCTAAAATTCAAGGCCTAGCAATCTGGCTGTAGGGTGTTTGCTCCCCAAACCACCCCAATATACGGCTTCTCAAAGACCAAGAATGGGGTGGGAGGGTCGGAGTCAAGGGAACTTCGATGAATGTTCTGAGATAGGTAAGACCAGCAGTTCTCAACCTGTGGGTCTCGACCCCTTTGGGGGTCGAACGACCCTTTCACAGGGGTCACCTAAGACCATTGGAAAACACATATATAATTACATATTGTTTTGTGATTAATCACTATGCTTTAATTATGTTCAATTTGTAACAATGAAAATACATCCTGCATATCAGATATTTACATTATGATTCATAACAGTAGCAAAATTACAGTTATGAAGTAGCAACGAAAATAATTTTATGGTTGGGGGTCACCACAACATGAGGAACTGTATTAAAGGGTCGCGGCATCAGGAAGGTTGAGGACCACTGGGTAAGACCCTTCAAGCCTTCACTGGACTCTGGCCTGTGAAGATCCCAGCAATGACTGTTCAATTACTTGACAGCCCGAGAGAATGGGGGGTTGTAACAAATTAAATGTCATTGTGTATAAAGGTAAGATGACGTATCTCTTACCCAGTTTCGTGGAGGAAAATTCATGCCCACAGCTACAGAGGTCTAGCGCATAAAGCTGGGCCATTTTTACCCCTTTCCAAAGGAAACCCAGTAAATGTTTAAAGATCAAAATTCACACCGTGTTTCCCAAGCTGTCCAAGCAGCTAAACGATTTTGCCAACCTCAATAAAAGGGCTTCTCTAAGATGATGGAAAAACAGAGCCTTTAGAATTGGGAAGAACGCTCAGTCTCCCAAGAATCATGGAAGCTGAAATTAGTTAACGGCAAGGCCTCTAGCTTGGGAGTGGAGGCCTGAATACATCTCTTTGCCCTGAATAATTTCTTTGCCCTGGTGCCTCAGTTTCCTCATCTGCAAGGTAAGATGGTTAGAATACATAACTCTAAAGAGTTTACAATTTGCTTAAATTTTTTTACTCAGAAATGTTTCTGTGTTTTTCTAATTTCCCTAAGCAAAAAGATCTGGAAGAAAAACCATTATATTTGAATGTCCATTGGTCCATTGAGTTATATCATATTCCAGTTCATTTTTAGGAATAAACATTAAAAAGAAATTTTCTCTAGAAATTCTCTGCAAGCTTGAAGCTGATTGGTGACATGACTTGCACTCTGCTTTGAAAGTTCGCCCAAAAAATTCCCTTGTAATTTAATCATGTTAATATCTTCTGAGAAACTTTAACCTTAATTTAGCACCTAAAATCACAGAATAATTGTAACGGTACAATTCATACCAATAACTTGTTTTCGGGGATACGAACTCCCACTTCTGGGAAGTCACTGGTGATTCAGTTGTAAGTTGCTAAACTGTTTGCCTAAGAAATTGCAGAGGATCCTGCAATTATTTTAATACATCCAAGTCCCTTCATTTTTGCCAAACTCACTTATGAATATCTTTTGAGGAGAGAACGTACCTTGAATGAATCAGTATGTCTGAATATCAACGTCTCATATTTGAAACTATAAAGAGTGATTTCGTGGGAGGCAGGTCACCAGCTTTGGGCAATGATTCCTGTCCCTTCCCAGCACTGCTGGGAAGAAATGCTTAATGGAATGGTCATGTTTTACTTTACAGCCACCACCATTGTAGGCACTGATAACACAGGCGTTCAGTAAAAGTGGCCGGTCATTAAACACAAAATACAAAACCCCTTTACTCTGCAGGTAACATATTGAGACTAAAACTCCCCCTTCCCTGTTTTCTCTGGATGCATTCAGAACCTTCAAGCTCAGCCTGGGAGAAACGAGAAGGAGCAGGTCAGCAAGGACAGGGAATATTTTTAATCCTAGGAATCACTTCTGAGCAAATGCCTTCATTACTAATAATTAGGTTTCACCAGCTCCGTCTGCAAACACTCAGGGTTCCCAGGAATGACCAAAATTAACCAAGAAAAAAATAACTTCCTATTTACCAGGAACTAATTTCTCTACTTATCTCACAGGTAACATTTATAATTTCACCACCATCTTTTTTTATTTTAATCTATCTTGGTGCCCAGTGGTCATCCTGAGAACTTCCCTCATGTCAACCTCCTGGAAACCCATCCCCACCCACCACCCACCCTCACCCTCAACTTCCTCCTCTGGAGGAAAGGGATGGAGTTTAACTCTCTGTCCACTCCCTTGCTAGCTTTGCTGTCTAGATATATCATTCCTGCCTATGCCTGGAAGGAGAAAACAAAGAACAAACATGCTGTCATAACCTATGGATTGGATCCATAGTGACACCTCTGCAGACTGATTTTTTTTTTCTTTATAGAGTATACATCCCCTGGGGTAAGATGTACCTCTTTATGTCCAAAGCACCATCACAAGAATAGGGAGTTAGGAATTACGCCATGACTTATTGCTTAGTATCGCTACACTTTGAACTGTAGTTCTCTGCCTTCGAGAACTTAGAAATCTCGCTGTGAGAGAGAGTATACCTCCAAACCAGGCAGAGGTGACAAAGAACAAACATGCTGTCATAACCTATGGATTGGATCCATAGTGACACCTCTGCATATTCCTTTATAGAATATACATCCCCTGGGGTAAGATGTACCTCTTTATGTCCAATGCACAATCACAAGAATAGGGAGTTAGGAATTATGCCATGACTCATTGCTTGTTATCGCTACACTTTGAACTGTAGTTCTCTGCCTTTGAGAACATAGAAATCTCGCTGTGAGAGAGAGCACACCTCCAAACCAGGCAGAGGTGCAGAGGGGCGTGTGCTTCAGAAGTGGAGGCGGGAGAGAAGGCAGGGTGACCGCGTGGCTGGGGAGGCCTTCCTGCAGAAAATAGAGCCAAGTCCATCTGGAAGAGTAAGTGAGACTCAGAGCTGGTCTGTGGGGGTCTCTGTCTATTCAGGAGACTGGGCAGAAGGGGGTGGGGAGATGTCGGAATAATATGGGCTGTCACCCCGTCCCAAGTTTTAATCTGTCCTCTGCCATTGTCTGTGCGACTTCTGCTAGTTACCATAAAACGTTGAGCCTCTGCCTCTTCCTCTGTTAAGTAGAGATGACATATCATTTACAATCCAATAATGTTCTTCACTCCTTGTATTTGTAATCCTGGTCTGTCTGTGGCTTTTGATTTGTAGACAGTAGTTCCTGTTTGGAATATTATTTCCCTTTAGCTTAGATACCACTGTGCTTGATGTTTCTTCTTGTCTCTAAGATGGTGTCTTCTCTTTCCCTTAAAGTTTAGGGCTCCCCAAAATATTGTCTTTAACTCTTTTATTGTTCCCAGTAATCTCATCCTTACCATGGATTTAAATGTGGTTCCCAGATTCCTAGCTCTGACTTAGTCCTCTCTGCTCCATTCCAAGATTATAAATACTTCACACTGGACATTTCCACTGGGTGTTCCCCAAGCACCTCCACTCAACATGTTCAAATTAAACGAATTTTCCTCAACATCTGTTTCTTCTCATATATTTCTTATCTCCATGAATAACACCACTATTTATCCAAGTGATTACTTGTGTTTCAGAGGTCCCCAAGACCACCCTTGGGCTCAAAATTTTGTGAGAAGGACTCATAGAACCCAGAAAAGCTGTTATACTCACTGTTACAGTTTATTGTAGTGAAAGGACACAGATTAAAATCAGCAAAGGTAAAAAACACACAGAGCAGAGACTAGAAGAAGCTAGGCACAAGTTTCTACTAGTCCTCTGCCAGTGAAATTTACAGAAGCGCTAACTTCTCTTAGTGATGCTGTATGACAACACACACAAAGAATTACCTCATATATGTGTGTGTGTGTGTGTATATTCCTTTCTCTGCTCTCTTCTGTTATTATAATTTTTTCCCAAAAATATGAGTGCAGAAGAGCAAGCAAAAACATTCTATATTTCACATTTTTAAGATACAGACAATGTGTCTCTGATGATTCTGTATGGTTTAGTTTGAAATAATCTTCAGAGATCATGCTTTTAAATTCCATAATGAGCCCAGCATACCTGATACCAGATAGAATATGAGATATGAGGTCAGTTAATGAGATCCCATGACTAAGCATTCTGATCCAGATAAAGCCATATCTAAAAGAGCTGTGGATTCCTGCTACTGTTTACATTATTTTTACTCGTTGTGGGTCTAGAGTTGTAGCAACATTAGCAATTTTAAAAAATAATAATCAACCTTTATCACCGAGAGCCAAGAAATGTATAGATGTCTTCAGCAGAGGAATGAAAATTTTCATTTGCACTAAAGCCTCTTAAAACACACACACACACACACACAAAAGGATTCTGTTTTAGCTTTATTGACTATCTGGCAGAGCAGCAGTATAAAAATTAAAACAAAGAAAAAAGTGGTTTTTTTTAACCTTTTCGCATATAGATTGGTATTAATTACCATGTAATGAGCTGAACATTCCTGCCAAGAAGCTGAGGTTTGTGGGTTCTTTAATGAGTATTTTCTTCCACTGGGTAAAGTAAAAATTTTTAAGTGTTAGGGATTTGCACTTGGAAAACATCTCTAAGCTATTTATACAAGCAAGTCAATAGGAAAAGCACATTTTCCATTTATAGCCTTTGTAGGGAATTCATGAGCCTCACGTGTCTGGCAGTGTGTTGCTCTTCATGGTGGTTCTGAGCTGTGGCTCAGGGCAGAGTTCAATGCAGCAGAGGTGGCTTCTCCACCCTCCAGCCTCGGGCTGGCCGTGGCCTCACCTAGGCTCCAGTCCTCACTTCCTTCCCATTTGCTTCCCAAACTGGAGGAACCACAGAAGTGCTTTCTGACTCTCATCTCCAATGGATTCAGCCTGTAACAGATCCCCCAACCACTGCGGGCTGCTGGTACAAGATGCCACCAGGGACATAAGCGAAAGCCTTTAATCATCCTGACTAGAGGCAAATCTATATTCTATATGTCTTCAAAATTACAGTATCGTGGTTAAAATCAAATGAACTGAATGTCAGGAGGAATTAGAACCAAATCCCAGCTCTTTTGTTCACTAACAGTGTGAACTAATGACCAAGCAATCAAGCCTTTCTGACACCTAGTAAGTGCTCAATCAATGTTAGTAAGCTATCAGTTTGATATTTTACCCAAGATAAGGACTGGATCCTTAAAAATAGGGCGAGGCATTCAAAACAAAACAAAACAAAACAAAACAAAAAAACCTACCCTAAAAGCTCTATGGTTTTTAACAGCTCATCCTAAACTCTATAGCCTAAAACACCAAAGTGGTTTTTTTTAAAGTTACAGGTACCTTTCCTGACACCTCTGTTTTAAATATTTCCTGCCTTTTTTCTATCTTTTTTCGAGGTGTTATATATACTCTGTGTGTGTGTTTTTGTTTCCAAGAGGCTTTTTTCTGCCTGTTACTTTTTTCCTTTTCTATGTTCCCTGACCTTCTATGATGTCCCCCAGGTCGCCTTTCTAGCCGCCACTAACTCTGCTGTGCTGACACCTCGCACCGGGTGCCATGGGGTGGAGGCACAGACTGACGCAGCCTCCAGGCCCTCCTGCCGCCTACAGATGCAGAGCCCAGCAGCAGACAGGATTTGCTAAGCGCTCTATTACCTGCATATTTTTAATCATTTCAGCACCCTGAGACTAGAACACATATTTTCATCCAATTAATTCAGAAATGTCAACACATAGCAGTGCTTAGCCGACGTGAATTTAATTCTCGATCAGCTAATGAAGAGATTAGAAAATCCCCTTTTCTAAGCAGCAAAAGCTTCTTGCAAAATCACATAATTTTAATAAGGACACAGTTAAAATCAGCAAAGGTAAAAAACACACAGAGCAGAGACTAGATTCTAGAAGAAGCTAGGCACAAGTTTCCACTAGTCCTCTGCCAGTGAAATTTACAGAAGCGCTAACTTCTCTTAGTGATGCTGTATAACAACACACACAAAGAATTACCTCATATATGTGTGTGTGTGTGTGTGTGTGTGTATTCCTTTCTCTGCTCTCTTCTGTTATTATAATTTTTCCCAAAAATATGAGTGCAGAAGAGCAAGCAAAAACATTCTATATTTCACATTTTTAAGATACAGACAATGTGTCTCTGATGATTCTGTATGGTTTAGTTTGAAATAATCTTCAGAGATCATGCTTTTAAATTCCATAATGAGCCCAGCATACCTGATACCAGATAGAATATGAGATATGAGGTCAGTTAATGAGATCCCATGACTAAGCATTCTGATCCAGATAAAGCCATATCTAAAAGAGCTGTGGATTCCTGCTACTGTTTACATTATTTTTACTCGTTGTGGGTCTAGAGTTGTAGCAACATTAGCAATTTTAAAAAATAATAATCAACCTTTATCACCGAGAGCCAAGAAATGTATAGATGTCTTCAGCAGAGGAATGAAAATTTTCATTTGCACTAAAGCCTCTTAAAACACACACACACACACACACAAAAGGATTCTGTTTTAGCTTTATTGACTATCTGGCAGAGCAGCAGTATAAAAATTAAAACAAAGAAAAAAGTGGTTTTTTTTAACCTTTTCGCATATAGATTGGTATTAATTACCATGTAATGAGCTGAACATTCCTGCCAAGAAGCTGAGGTTTGTGGGTTCTTTAATGAGTATTTTCTTCCACTGGGTAAAGTAAAAATTTTTAAGTGTTAGGGATTTGCACTTGGAAAACATCTCTAAGCTATTTATACAAGCAAGTCAATAGGAAAAGCACATTTTCCATTTATAGCCTTTGTAGGGAATTCATGAGCCTCACGTGTCTGGCAGTGTGTTGCTCTTCATGGTGGTTCTGAGCTGTGGCTCAGGGCAGAGTTCAATGCAGCAGAGGTGGCTTCTCCACCCTCCAGCCTCGGGCTGGCCGTGGCCTCACCTAGGCTCCAGTCCTCACTTCCTTCCCATTTGCTTCCCAAACTGGAGGAACCACAGAAGTGCTTTCTGACTCTCAACTCCAATGGATTCAGCCTGTAACAGATCCCCCAACCACTGCGGGCTGCTGGTACAAGATGCCACCAGGGACATAAGCGAAAGCCTTTAATCATCCTGACTAGAGGCAAATCTATATTCTATATGTCTTCAAAATTACAGTATCGTGGTTAAAATCAAATGAACTGAATGTCAGGAGGAATTAGAACCAAATCCCAGCTCTTTTGTTCACTAACAGTGTGAACTAATGACCAAGCAATCAAGCCTTTCTGACACCTAGTAAGTGCTCAATCAATGTTAGTAAGCTATCAGTTTGATATTTTACCCAAGATAAGGATTGGATCCTTAAAAATCGGGTGAGGCATTAAAAAAACAACAACAAAAAAAACCTACCCTAAAAGCTCTATGGTTTTTAACAGCTCATCCTAAACTCTATAGCCTAAAACACCAAAGTGATTTTTTTTTTAAGTTACAGGTACCTTTTCTGACACCTCTGTTTTAAATATTTCCTGTCTTTTTTCTAGGTGTTCTATACACTCTCTGTGTTTTTGTTTCCAGGAGGCTTTTTTCTGCCTGTTACTTTTTTTCTTTTCTTTTCTTTTTTTTCTTTTTTTTTAAAAATATATTTTATTGATTTTTTACAGAGAGGAAGGGAGAGAGATAGAGAGTTAGAAACATCGATGAGAGAGAAACATCGATCAGCTGCCTCCTGCACATCTCCCACTGGGGATGTGCCCGCAGCCCAGGTACATGCCCCTGACCAGAATCGAACCTGGGACCCTTCAGTCCGCAGGCCGACGCTGTATCCACTGAGCCAAACCGGTTTCGGCACTTTTTTTCTTTTCTATGTTCCCTGACCTTCTAAGATGTCCCCCAGGTCGCCTTTCTAGCCGCCACTACCTCTGCCGTGCTGACACCTCACACCGGTGCCATGGGGTGGAGGCACAGACTCACGCAGCCTCCAGGCCCTCCTGCCGTCTACAGACGCAGAGCCCAGCAGCAGACAGGATTTGCTAAGCGCTCTATTACCTGCATATTTTTAATCATTTCAGCACCCTGAGACTAGAACACATATTTTCATCCAATTAATTCAGAAATGTCAACACATAGCAGTGCTTAGCCGACGTGAATTTAATTCTCGATCAGCTAATGAAGAGATTAGAAAATCCCCTTTTCTAAGCAGCAAAAGCTTCTTGCAAAATCACATAATTTTAATAATCTCTAGGCTTGTAGGTGGAATGTTAACTACATGGCACTCTCTGACGGAATATGATCACTCAAAATATCACATTCATTTGGATATCGATGGCTAAAATTTCTTGTTTATAAATACGTATTTCATCTTTCTCTACTGCTAAACCTCACTAATAATTACTTGCCCATGTATCAGAGTTTATAAATTCAAAAGAGTTGTTAGTCTTTCTAGATCCCTCACAAATAAATTATATTGGAAATAAGCAATACAGCATTATAGCTTTTGGCTACCTACAAAGTTGGAATAAATTGCCACAAACCTCATGGCCACAAGGTCAAAATCAAGATGTCAGCTAGGCTGTGTTCCCTCTGGAGGGCTTAGGGGAGAATCTGTCTCTTTGCCTTTTCCAACTTCTAGAGTCGCCTGTATCTTGGCTCATGGCATAGGGGTGTGTGTGTGTGTGTGTGTGTGTGTGTATGTCTCAGCCCAGCCTGCACACTCTCCAATCTTGGATCCCTCTCACAATCTGGGGCTGCTGGCTCCCAACTGCTCGCCTGCCTGCCTGCCTGCCTGATTGCCCCTAACTCCTTCTGTGGAAACAAATCACTTTTGTGACTAATATTTAAAATTCTATGTAATTCTAGGGGTTCCCCAAAACCATGGAATTACATAAACTATTTTTATAGTACTTTTTAAAAAAAACAGTTTTAGACTTACAGAAAAACTGAGAAGACAGAATTCCTATTTACCCCCTGCACTATTTCCCTGATTATTAACATCTTCCACTAACAAGGTATGGTCAATTTGTTATCACTAAGGAATCAATATTGATAGTTTTACTAACTGAAGCTCATATGTTATTCAGTTTTCCTTTGTGTGTGTGTGTGTTTGCTTGTTTTTTTACAAAAAGTAATAGTTTCCCTGAATTTTTGTTCCAGGGAAACATGCCATGCTCACCATGTTGCTTCATGCGCCATCCACTCACTCACCCTGTATCCACTCCACTACCTCCTCCTGTTTTATTCCAGTGAAGGCAGCTGCACCTGCCCCTTCTCTATCCCAGCCCTATAATAAAACGGGCCAGAAATGGCTTGCAATGTGGTTTTGCAAATCATCGTCCATGTCACATGGCACTCCTACCCTAGCCCTTTCCAGTGCTCCATCCTCCCTTTTGGGAGAGCAACCAGGTAGGCCCTGCAGGACGGTCCTGTCGGGTCTCAGGTGGAGAGTCGCACTAAGCCACACGGCACTGACGTACAACAGACAAAGCAGGTAGAGAAGTGAAAATGGTTCCCGTGAGTGGGAGAGGTGCCATGTGGGGAGCTCTGATTGGAGCCCAATGCTATGCAGCCCATAGCAAAGTCCTTCCCAAAGTCCCCAGTCATAGCCCATAATTTACAGCAAAAATGGCTGAGCTCTTAGACACTTGAGTAAATAGACATCAGAGAGTTAGCTTGGGTACATATGCATCATTAAATGTATAGCTAAATAGCTCTTGCTTTCTTCTACCCTGGAAACCAAGGCACAGCTGCATATTCTGTTATATTTTTTAGCACCTATACTCCTCATAAGTTGCCCTCCTTCTCATGGGCAAGCACTATCATAATTTACAGCAAAAATGGCTGAGCTCATAGACAGACACTTGAGTAAATAGACACCAGAGAGTTAGCTTGGGTACATATGCATTATTAAATGTATAGCTAAATAGCTCTTGCTTTCTTCTACCCTGGAAACCAAGGCACAGCTGTATATTCTGTTATATTTCTTAGCACCTATACTCCTCATAAGTTGCCTTTCTTCTCATGGGCAAGCACTAGCTTCTTGCTCAACTATGAAAACAAATCCCTGATTCAACTGAGAAAACACTCATTTCATACCCGACTTTTTAAACATAAAGCAGAATTTTATCCAATCTTATTTTTATAAACAAAAATATGTACAAAAAAAGCAATTTGAATGGAATTAATTTAAACCCCACTATATATTAAACATATTTAATCAACTGAGTTGAATTCATTGTAAGAGGAAAAGAAGACAGTACCTGGCTTTGATAGTCAACATATGTCGGCATAATTTTGCAATAGTATTTTCATAAAGCCCAAGAATGAGTTCCTAATCTATTTGCCTTGGAGGGAAATGGATGAATAGTTGAGTATGTTATAAGAGTTGACAGGGCTCTGGTCTAAGCATACTTATCATATAAAGAACAAGATGGAAATAATTGTACATGGGAAGAGTTGCTTTGTGTTGCGCACTTACACGAATTCCTTCTCTGCTTCATATATCAGTTCCTTAATTACCATGCTGAATTCTTGGCAACCCGAGTTACTTTGCCTTTTTTATATTATCTAGAACAAAAATTATATGGTGAACTTTTGCATTTTTATGTACTGTGTTAATGTAATTTAACACAATTAATCTGACCAGTTACATTTTTCCTACAGTGTTCCATCTCTTTATGAATATTTTTCTTTTTCCTAATTGAGAATATTTCAAAACCCATCTTTCTAAGAGTTATATAATTATGCCATTTGCCAGTCTAGTAACACACACACATAACTTGTTTAGGTATTTTTATCCAGAAACATTTCATTTTCCTATTTGGATCGATCCATGCTCAGTAACATAAAACCTGCTTTGTTAACCATGAAAAAGAAGAAACATATTAAGAACATTATGTCAATTTAGACTAATTAAACAGATATTTATTTCACAATGTGGTGCCCAATATAGAACTCTATACCTTTATTTTGTTATAGGATGAGTATCAAACTAGTAAAATGCACAGTCTTCTTTGAAGGGAAGAATCATGATCTCTCTAAAATTATATTTTGGTTTAGAGAATTACAGAAAATGAAAGCTTCAAAGAGAAAGAACAATCTAATGAAACCAGGGCTGCCTTAGACTCAGGGAAGAGAGGCAAGAGTGTTTTACAGAGCTCTGCATAGCATAAACCAGGCACAAAATCAATTCATTAAGTGACATGTGCACACCTCTGTCATAGCCAGTGCTGATTGATGGTTAACAACCTGCTCAAGGGAGTAGGGAACCTGATTTTGTAGCATGTACTGATTTCCAAGGTGTACATTCTCCCACCCATGGTGGATTTCAGGCTCCCGATATGATGTCACTAAACTCAGAATTGAGAAAGATGCCATAGACTCACTTGAGCCTGAGCACTGCCTGTGACCTTGACCTTCCCCTCTAGTGTCCAACATAGCCAGGATATTTCCATATCTCTTACCCTGTGGCTGCTAAACAGAAGGTGACTGTGTCCAAATGACATGACGTTTACTGTGTTTAGTTTCTGATGCCATCCAAGGTAATACCTGCTTTGTAATGTGGGGAAGATTTGAGAGGTAGAAAGTTTTACATAACAGAAAAAGGACAAATTAATTAGCTTGTTAAGTCTTTCCTCTCTGGAGGTGATGAAAGGAACTCTTATACATTGTTAGTGAGAATATAAATTGGTTCAACCACTATGGAAAAAAATTCAAAAAATAGGTCTACCATAAGAACCTGACAATTTCACTTCTGGGTATACTAGTATATCCAAAAGAAATGAAAACAGGATTTTGACAAGATATCTACACTCTCATGTTTATCACAGCATTATTCACAGTAGCCAAGCTGTGGAAACAACCCAAATGCCCATCAACAAATGAATGAATAAAAAAGATAAGGTACATATACGTGATTGAATATTATTCAGCCACGAAAAAGGAGAATCTTCTTCCATTGTGACATGGGTGGACCTGGAGCACATTATGCTAAGGGAGATTAGTCAGAGAAGGCCGAGTACTATATGATAACATATCTGGAATCTAAAAAAGTTAAACCTACAAAAAAATGAGTAAAATGGTGGTTATCAGTGGATAGGGGGAAAGCAGATAAGATTGACGGTGTTTAAGGGCACCAACTTGTAATGAGTAGCAAATGAGCCATAGAGATCTAATACATAATATAATGAATATAGACAATTATATCTATAATAATAAAAGGGTAATATGCTAATTAGACTGGATGTCATTCCAGACATCCTTCCTGACGAAGCCAGGGCTGGAGGGAAG
>NW_005358649.1:2056358-2073495 GCF_000412655.1 Myotis brandtii
TTCAAAAAATAGGTCTACCATAAGAACCTGACAATTTCACTTCTGGGTATACTAGTATATCCAAAAGAAATGAAAACAGGATTTTGACAAGATATCTACACTCTCATGTTTATCACAGCATTATTCACAGTAGCCAAGCTATGGAAACAACCCAAATACCCATCAACAAATGAATGAATGAAAAAGATAAGGTACATATACGTGATGGAATATTATTCAGCCATGAGAAAGGAGAATCTTTTTCCATTGTGACAACATGGGTGGACCTGGAGCACATTATGCTAAGGGAGATTAGTCAGAGAAGGCCAAGTACTATATGATATCACATCTGGAATCTAAAAAAGTTAAACCTACAAAAAACCTGAGTAAAATGGTGGTTATCAGTGGATAGGGGGAAAGCAGATAAGATTGACGGTGTTTAAGGGCACCAACTTGTAATGAGTAGCAAATGAGCCATAGAGATCTAATACATAATATAATGAATATAGACAACTATATCTATAATAATAAAAGGGTAACATGCTAATTAGACTGGATGTCATTCCAGACATCCTTCCTGACGAAGCCAGGGCTGGAGGGAAGTCAATCCAGTTCCCGGGTGCCTTCAGGCAGCCCGGGGGAAGCCAGCCCAGGTCCTGGGTGCCAGAGGGAAGCCAGTGCCAGCAGCCGGGGGAAGGAAGGCCTACTCTTGCACGAATTTTCATGCATCAGGCCTCTAGTAGAGCATATAAAAAGGCAGATGTAATGTGGTAAATATCACTACATTGGGAATTATATCGCAATATATAAATGTATCAAAGTAACATGCTATACACCTTAAACTTACACAATATTACATGTCAAATTTATTCAATTAAAAAATCCTCTCTGATAGCCTAAATGCAATAGATTATTACATAAAGACATTTCATAATTTGAGCAAAAATAGCATAAGTTAGTGACCTCTCTGATAGCCTAAATGCAATAGATTCTTACATAATGACATTTCATTTCATAATTTGAGCAAAAATAGCATAAGTTAGTGATTTTGCTCAAAGGAAAGAAAAAATAAGTCACATGGATCAAGTTTATAATAACTTATAAACTGTGTATTTTTTATTTGATCATTCTTCCAAATATCATTAGCCCATCAACAGAACATTAGGCAAACACAAGAAAAAAAATTCGTCATCTTTGATATTTTGCCTAATTTCAATCATGTTAATAAAGTAACTTGACACATATGGTTTATTTTGTTATATTGTCCTATTTATCAAGGTAGAATGTTAGAATAGATTTTAATGGACAGATTAATAGTTTCATATGTAACTTTAAATATTTGGATATTACTAATTAAACAGCTATGTTATTTATAAAATTGCTTTTCAATATTATTACATCCAATATATTTGCTATGCAAAGGGACTACAAAGAAATCATTTTAAAATTTTTTAATTAGTCAAATATTGTGGAAATGTAGAATAGAAATATAGAAATTTGAATTTTTAAAGAAAAAATTATTCCCCCAATAGTTAAGCATGGTTATTGACTATAACTGCAGGCATTGTAGCATTTCCATGAAGAACACTTTGATGTCTGCCACCAGATTAAAGACATGAAGACAATAAGTAGTATTTTCATTTTCTTCAAAATTTTTTTCTGAAAGCCCAACTCTTTACTCTTGAAAATATTTTTACTCAAAGCCTATGAATTTTGTTCATTGAACCTAAGTCATTCATAACTGTGCTATAAAATTCAAATAAAAAACTGAAGCTCCCTGAGTCCTAAATATCATATTTGAACGTGGGAATTTACAGTAGTACATATCAAGCACACCTCCATTGTGGTTTTTGGAGTTTTGTGAGACAATATACTGGAGCATCTAGCACAAACTGGGTCTTCACTAAATGTTCGTTGCCCTTGCCTCCCTGGAATATAGTTTTTACAAGAATCATTTAGTATATTTATAGCCCCTTGTTACTATTTAATTCAGTTTTAATCCATGGAAGACAGAGACTATGCCTCATTCATTTTTAAATATTTGTCCCTCAGCTTGGGGCCGGGTACATTTCCCAGTGTTGGACAATATCAACACCTTAAACCTAAATCTGTTATGCTATCTGTTCTGTTGTGGAACCTGAACCATCAACCTACAGGGCAGAATTAGCGTTTACCTAAGGGTGGTGTGACTTTAAGTAGTCCAGTTTTTAAAAATCCCAATTCTGCTTAGAACTTAATTACTTTGAGTCTCCCTTGCATTGGTCTCCTTTTAATAAACAAGTAATCCTAAGAACTTAAAAAAACATTCGTTCTCAGGGCAATAGCACCAGAGACTGGTAGAAAGCTAAGGCAAAGAGGAGATGTTGCTAGCATTTTACTTACGATGATTGCAAATAGCCAAACACAGAACTTTCGCAGTTGGTAACACTGAAATTTAAAAATAAACAGATATTACACTTTGGAAGTCATAGTATTTTCCAGCATCTCAAACCAAAACAACCTGTTAGTATTTTTTATTTTTATTTCCACATGGCAACCCCTATATGCTGCCCCTTCCTTCCAGAGTCATAAAAAAAGAGGTGAAAGGAAATAATTCTTCATCCTCACTCATCACGCACACTCTCATCCTGTTTAGAAATGCAAATCAAACAGGAAGACAGAGAATAATATCTGCCAGGATCTGGAAAATGGCAGAGGTTAAGTAGAAAATGATAGAATAAACGGAGTTAATGCAAAGTTTCTTTGTCTTGGTGAGGAAGAGGTCGGTGACGTGGGGAGCAGGGGAGCGGTGGAGAGGGGCTGAGTATTAGACACACATGTTACAGAAAGAGCCAAACATGATTGAAACCAGTTCATTTAAACTCATCTATTAAAGTGTGCTTGCTCCTTTGTTTTTTAAGTTGATGTTGATGTTTATCAAGCTGTTTAGGGCAAAGTCATTAAAGATAATCCTTGGTTTGCTCTGCACAACAAGGAGCAAAGTTTTGGCAGGCGATGGGGAATGAAAGCGTCTTACCGCAGGGCCACGCTGAGTCCTCCGAGTGGGGCCATCCTCAAGTGTGGAAACATGGTGTGTCCGCCATCTAGACTGTGGCTCTTCTGTGCCTATTTCCAGTTTGCCAGGGTAGAGTCTGCCCAGGGAGCCCTTCTGTTTGCTAGGCCCCCTTGGTGTGGCCAAGTTTTAAGAGCTTGTTTCAAGCCCTGAGGCACAAAACATTTTTTAAAGGCCACTCTCTGAGGAATACCAGGAACAGAAATGTAGAACTTGGTTCCATACCACCTCTCAATTTCCTTGCTTGCCTCATGAAAGCAGATGCTCTACAAGGGCAAGCTGGGAATCCCCAGAGGTGGCGGTGCAAACGCTTGGTTTACTAGTAAAATACTGAGTAAAATGGTAACTAGGATGCACCTTTGCTATTCTCAATGCATGTCCACATACATTGCCTCATGCAGTCCCAGCAACCCTGTGAGGCATCATGAAATGCTTTATTTTGCAGATAAGGTTTGGCCGAAGTGCACAGCTAATAAGATCTGAGCCTAGCTTCTGCGTCTCTCAGTCCGTACTCGCTCCACTATGTCACCATAGCACACGTGGAAGAACCCGGGTCGTTCTTCAACTCGGGAGCTCTTGGGAAACTTTGTTTCCAGGCTTTCTTTAGCATTTTAAAATCAACTCAAAAACCTCTATTTTATGACTCCATTAGTTGCTCATCTTTTCATTTCCCTGTTTGCATACCTCCTTCATAGGCTCCATCTAACACCGTTGTCACTGTATCAAAGATTTTCTGTGGGAACTGTGAGCTGCTGAACGAAGAACAGGCATGCATTGTAAAGGCTTTTCTCATAGTTTACTCTGATTTTTCTTTCATTAATAAGTTTTCGGAACTAAATAACAAGCGCACTTTATAAATTAATGTCTTTTCTAATTACAAATTGACATACATATCACATTAGTTTCAGGTGTACAACTTATTGAGTAGACATTTATATACCTTATAAAGTGATCCCCCAAGAGGTCTAGTACCCATCTGACACCACACATGGTTATTTCATGGTTATTAATAACACATGGTTATTACAATGTTATTGACTATACTAGAGGCCTGGTGCACGAATTCATGCCGGGAGTGGGGGGTGGGGATGGGACTGTGGGAGGTTGGCTGGCCACGGGAGGTTGGCTGTGGGAGTGCACTGACCACCAGGGGGCAGACTGCATTCTGGTGGTCAGTGTGTGTTATAGTGACGGATCAATCCGTTGATTGGTCGGAATGGTCACTTAGGCTTTTATATATATCAATTCCCTATGACAAGTGCGTAGTCCGCACGTGCAGAGAGAAAGAGTGGTTGTGCTTCTCGTAGGGCAGTCGTGGGCCTGAGCAATTAGGAGTAGTATGTCCCTCTCACTCTCACGACTGTCCTGCCTTGAACAGTAAATGATCCCTCATGACCAAGCAAAGTGAATCACCTTCTTCACAAGTGGAGGATAAGGGAAGACATTTCTTCTTTGCAAAATTGCTCAAAGAACTTGCCTTCAAAGGTTCTACCAACCTCCCAGCAGCCAGGATGCCTGCTCGTTAATCTGAAGCTGTAATCTGGATATATTGCAATATGCATGTTCCCATTTGATTGACTGCAACCATGAGGGGTGGGGGTGTCCATCATATAGAATGGCATGTTTTCCAAAGGTCATTTATATTTGACTTTGGAGAGCCGCACAGCTATTTTCATACCGTTTTTCTTTGGCAAAAAATATCCTAGACTCTATTCCAGGATCCAATAACATGTTCACAGCTGTACTTAGAGAACTGTTTCTTCATTAAGCTTGGGAAACCCCAAGTTAAACAGGTTTTTAAAATAAATACTTAGACAAGCTTTTAATATTCTAATGTGCTTTGTGCATCTTTAGAGGTGGAGAGATAGGTTATATGGAATGTTTGCCAAATGATTTGACCACAGAAGACAATTTGGGAAAACAGTAACTTAGACTTAGGTCTGGGACAGTATTAAAAATGGTTTTAATAGTGCTTTGTATGTGATAGTATTTAATTAACATTTTAATTGATTTTCATTTCCCACCCACACACTAGCTTAGTGATGAGAAATTGCAAATTAGTCTGAGTAACAGTGTTTTCAACTAAAGTAGAAAGTCTGCCCTTTGTACTCCTAGAAAATTTTAGGAAATCTTACCAGGAAGAGAAGTCATCTAAAGTCACCACATGAAGAATTAATTGTTTAGCTTTGTATTAAAAAAAAATGGTCCTCACAAATTATTCTCATGATATTATCTGCTATATATAGAATAGTAATTGGCTGAAAGTATTGTGAAAAAAAAATCCTACTGTCTTACCTTCAAATTTTCAAATAAGGTTAGATTCAGAACCAATATAATTTATTTGTACATATATGCACTTGTGTGGTGTGTGTGTGTGTGTGTGTGTGTGAGAGAGAGAGAGAGAGAGAGAGAGTGTGTGTGTGTGTCTATGATGCACGCCGTACCTGCCTCAGTGTTATAGCTTTACCACACTTTTGTAACTGTTTGTTACTATTTTGTTATTGTTTTCAGTAAGTCTGGAATAGGGTATGTCTTTTTTTCATCTTGGCATTCCCCAACATCTACACAGTGTCTTCCACAAAAGCACAGACATGATATGGACATGCCAAGAATCTCACAGCATTTTTAGGGCAAATAAGATCACTCATCGTTTTTTTTTTAAATAGTACTCACTGGTCACAGTTGAAGACGACACAAATCTTTAATATGTATGCAATGAAGTTCTTCTTGTCATATCTGTTTTTATTCATTTAGTATAGAAAACTTGTCTTCCACAAATATTTATTACATTGATATCTCACTTACCTGAGGATTAATAGTGAAGCATTTTGGTACAATATTGAATTTCCTTGGCTCCCAAGAAAATTGTGTCTTGTTCCAAATTAAATTTTACAGCTACAAAGCTAAGAAGGCATTATTAAGATAGATACTTCTTCAGTTTTTGTTGTTTTATTTTTATAATTTTATAAGTTATCATTCAACCTATGTTATCCTAAGTGAATTAGAATTTTTCATAGTTATATATATTTACCTTATTCCATCCTTTTTATGTGTAACATATTATTTCTGTTTACTTTGGTTATTAAATTTAACTGTTCAAACTTTAATCTTTATTTACTGCCTCACATTATTTTTAGAATGAGGCTAGTCATAAATAGATATATAAACAGAACAGGTAAATATACTTAAATATTTTTCTTATTAAAACATTTTTCAACCAATTACATAACTACCCTTTCTCTCTCTATCCCAGATATATATATGATTTTTAAAATTTTCTCCAGAAATTCACAAAACTTAGTGACAAATATAATAGGAGATCTAAGTGTGAAACATTTACTCATTTGTGACCATTCTAGATATTTTATCAGAAAATAAAAAACTATTGTGTCCAGCGTATATTCAGTTTAGCTTGAAGAGATTACTTTGAGCTTTGATTGCCTGGGTTTTATAACTTGCCTAATAATTTTCTGCTTAAGATAATAAGAATAATAGTCAGGAGAGTTGCATTAGAGTTGTAGTACTTTTTATGTGCCAATTACATACATGTTCTATTCTACTTAATTCTCTAAACAAGCCAATAAGATAGATGCTATTATTATCTTTCTTTGATATATAAGGAAAATGAGACTGAGAATTTAAATAACTTTCTCCATGTCACCCGACTTGAAAGTTATGGAGTCAGAATTTGAATCTCTGACGGAGAAGCATATAATCACAATCCTAACATATTTTCATAACAGTTTAATTCCCAATAGTTATGCTTTTAATAATCTTTTAAATAGGAGTTTGTTAAGTTTAATTTTTACACTCACAAAAAAATAGAATTTTTGTCTCCTATAGAAAAAAACACAGTTAATATCTATAAATTTGAGGGAAACATTTCCTTTAATTAGCAAGACCCTTTTACTAAACAGAGAAACCAAAGTCAAATTTCTCTTCCCCAATAAAAAAAGTAAATAAATTGAAAAAGTATCGTTCTATAAAAGATTAAGAATAAAATGGCTCATAAGAACTTTATTAATACATTGTTAAATCAGTTGCTAACAAGATTTATTTTTCATTCAGCTGAGAACAATTTTATTTTTCCATGAAATACTAATGCTGGCTAAGTTTGAATTTCTTTCCTTTGGTGAGGGAATTGGATGAATGTGTTAGAGCCCTAGCGTTTGGCAGTAGGTAGATTCAACATCATGTTCACACATTAGGCCCTTGAATTTTATTTTGCAAAGGGGGCAGGGGGCGGGGGACCAATATGCTAAGATCTGGAAAACTCCTGCAAATAGAGATAGCCCAAAAAATCAAATCCATTCATATACTGGTAAAACCAAAATCCTCTATAATCGAAAGGTACTATTTTAACTCCTCAGAAGTACTATTGCATCAAAGTGCTTTACACCTCTGACCCCCTGCTACATCTCAAAGTGGACAGTACCCTGTGCCTCGGAAACATTGTCCCCCGTTTCTTTTTGCATTTGGAATGTGATGCCTGCCAATCTGAGACCTAGGCATTTAAACTTAGGAAGGAAATGATGGAAGCAAAATTTGTCAGACTATAAAATGTATCAATTCTCTCATCAAACTCTGATGGAGTCTCCCACATTATTTATTATGCAGTTACTTTTACTGACATGCTCATCAAGGTTTCTTTTGTGATGTGAGAATTTTGGCATGGGTGGAAAAGACAGGAGTGGAGCAGGGGGAAGGTGGAATGTCACGATATTTGAGACTTTTGAGCCAATACTTCATTCTTGAAACTCTCCCATACTTTCTAATTGGGAACATCAAATCTACGTGTTTGTTCTAAGAGAACTTAGAGTTTACCATGTCCAACCCCTTATGTCCCACTGATAGCCTAAAGGAACGGCCCAAGTCAAACAGGAAGTGGCAGAATCAGGTTTAATTCCAAATCCAATCTTGTGTCCACTCTGCTGTCTTTCTCTGATTACTCTGCCTCTTTTTCCATTACTGGCTTCTCTTCATCTTTACATTGCCTCCCTGAGGCTGGCCTGAAAATGAGCTCCCCAAGTCTTTCCTTCAAAGATGGTTAGATGAGTCCGGGTATTTGCGTTCACCCCACATCTCTACTTCTCATGCCTTTTCACATCTGCATCATACTTCATATGAATGGAATATACCAAAATATGGAGCCCAGCATGTGGAAAGTTCAAAGCACTATTTCTCCCCAGATCAGCATTCCTTCCCACCACTTTTTACTGCTAATTTTATCACTATTTCCCTAGTCTCTTAAATTCATAACCTGGAGATCTTAAAAAGTGATGCTATTTGGGGAATCATAGCATTAGTTAAGTTTTCAAAGAGTAGTAGGGGTTTAGTCTTTAAAATGTTATGTTACAGATGACTGTGTCGCAATAAAATTGAAATGGTTTCCCATATACCTCAAAAATTATTCAGTAATACAGTCTTTGCAAATGTTTTCCATAATGTCTCTTGGATTCAACCAAAAGGTTGATCTTTTTTCCATTCTCACAGTCATTTCTCCTGCCTTTTTAGATTTTCATGCCTAGCTTATGACATGAGATGATTATCTTTAAAATCTCTTTCATTTCATCTCTCCTTCATTCAAGAACTTCCCTGACTACATCTTGCCCATCAGATCAAACCTACGGTAATTGTCAAGCCTGAACTCTAACAAGTGTTTCTTCCATGCTTATCTGATACTTTCTCATTTATCTCTAACATGACCCCCTCGGATGGAAATCATTAGAAAAGAAAGAGTTGCAGGTGGGAGTGAGCAGAGAAAGATGAAATTATTGGCAGAATGAGGACAACGTGTCCCACTAGAAAGAGTATAGGGTTTACAGCCAGGCAGACCTGGGGAACAAATATACAGTTGTCCCCTCTTATTTAGCCATGCTTTCACTTTCCATGGTTTCAATTACCCACAGTCAACCACAGTCTAAAAATATTAAGTGGAGAATTTTATAAATACATAATTGATACGTTTTAAATTATGTCATTGCCCTCTATGCTTGCTGCCCAGGCAGGAGCAAGTATGGGAGGAAAAGGGAACCTGGATTCAGAGTCAAGCTGGGAAGAAGTGAACTTGTAAGAATTTGAGAACAGTGTCTGATCATAAGCTGCCACCTCAGGAGGAGAAAAGAGAGGAACCTGAGACTGTGGATAGATAGGTTCTGGTAGCGAATTGGCTGTTTTGAAAGTAGAGGCAATGTGCCATTATACACACAACATTTTGTTTGTAAAAAAAAAAAAATTGTCCGCGAATTATCCTTCTTTTTCCAATGGACCATGACTAATATCATGTCTGTGCTACTCACATTAAGCATGACCTTTTATTGATAGAAGCCCCCACAGGATGTCAAGAGCAATTGGATACATGTTTAGTCACTCACTTTGGGGCAGAAGAGGTACATTAGGATAGAATCCCCTCAGGTACCAAGAGCTGTGCGACCTTCTTTGGAGCTCTTCAAATGCAGTTAGAGCCGTTCCACGGGCCAGGTGTGGTCCTGTGGGAATAATAGGATATGGATGTACTATGTCCGTTGGAAACAATTTGCATAAAATCTGCTGCCTTTATTTTTCCTATCCTCCGGAAGACTTTCTACTTAGAAAGATAAAATAAAGAGTTCAAGTGATAGTGCCTATGCTGACCATTCAGGCCCCCAGGAAGCCATCTTTTTCTCAATTTTCAAGACACTCCAGGTGAAAACTGAAACTTACAGATCATAACCTCAGTTTAACACTTCCACTTCCACATATTATCAGGGCACGAGGAATCAAAAAGTGTGAAGGGAAGCCTTACACAATATCATGTTTTCTGACGGGAAGGTAGCATCAGTCTTTGCAAAATGATTATTTACCCATTTATAGAAAGCATGTGAAAACTAAGTGATAGTTTTTATGGTAAAAATTTAAGCATGGAGCCTGGGTATGTTCCCTAATGAAAATTGGCATTTTCTATTGCCTTATTCTAGGTCGTATTCATTTCCTGTTGCTGCGATAACAAGTGACTACAAACTTAGTGGCTTGAAACAACACAAAGTTATTAGTTAACAGTTCTGTAGGTTAGAAGTCAAACACAGCTTTGACAGGGCTAAAATCAGTGTGTCAGTGGGGCCACCCACACTCCTTTCTGAAAACTCAGGAGAATCTATTTTCCTGCCCTTTTCAGCTTCTAGAGCAGTGGTTCTCAACCTTCTGGCCCTTTAAAAACAGTTCCTCATGTTGTGACCCAACCATAAAATTATTTTCGTTGCTACTTCAAAGCTATAATGTTGCTACTGTTATGAATTGTAATGTAAATATCTGATATGCAGGATGGTCTTAGGCGACCCCTGTGAAAGGGTCGTTTGACCGCCAAAGGGGTCTCGACCCACAGGTTGAGAACCTCTGTTTTAGAGGCACTTGTGGCCTCTTCCTCCATCTTCAAAGCCAGCAACTATGGCTTGAGTCTTTCTAACAGGGCTTCACTCGGGCCTTCTCTTGTCACGTCGCCTTCTGACTGTTTCCTCTACTCCTCCATCTTCCTTTCACTTTTAAAGATCTTTATTGAACCCAATCAGAACATCCGGGATGATCTCCCTATTTAAGATCAGCCAAATAGCAACCTTAATTTCAGTTGCAATCTCCCTTCCCCTGTGCCACGTATCCTGACATATTTACAGTTTCCGGGATTAGGGCATAAACATCTTTGGGGGCGTGGGGGCAGTGAGCATTATTCCGCCTATCATTCTTTTCAAAATAGCAACTAAAAACACCCTTATTTCCTCTAATTAAGTGGTCCCTGCGCAGAGAAGCAGTTGGTAATAAAAGAAAAGCAAGATCAATGTCACTTCCTAACTACGGGTCAGGCAGAAGAAGACTAGAATCCGGGGGACAGGAGAGAGTTCCAGGTCCCATGACTTTAGAAAGAGGTGATTGAGGGAGGCAGCCTAAGCCCTGAAAGATTCTGGGCCAACTTGTTGTTAAGGGATTGGAAGAAATATTTCCTGTGAGTACAAACCAGACTAACACAACTGCCCGGGCCAGCGGGCCAATCCTGTGAGCGCAGGCTTGTCTGCAGAGCCACGGCGTGATGTTTATGGCAGGCTCCTCCGAGCTACTGGAGAGTGGCCCAGAAAGAGGGATGGGCTGCCCATTCTCAAGTCGCTCCTAAACCTTGGAAATTATACACCTGAAAATCAGTTACACCTTTGCATGTCAAAAATATACTCATGTCTGAATTTTTACTTACTATAACCAATCTTTGTTATGGCCGACTGGCTTTGAATATTTTAGGAAACAGTTTGATAGGATATGAAGAAAATTTTGTAATAAAATATATATTTGCAAGTCATGACTCCAAAGGGAAATTGCCCTGCAAACCTTTCCAAAATATCTATCAGTTGAAAAACGTTCTAATCTGAACAAAAGGAAGTAAGCAGGCATGCCACTTAGTTTTGCATGTATCTCTTATCATCAAAATGTAACTGAAAACTTTTAAAATTCATTCTGAGCCTTAACTTTTACTTAAGTAACTTAACCCATTTATGCTCATTGTAATGATTAATATGTTTAATTACAGATGTATCACATTTTTATACTTTTTGCTTTTTACTCTCATTTCTCCTTACCTTTATTTCCTGTTTCTTACTATAACTATGTTTTCTTTTTTTCTCTCTCTCTAGTGGAATGAAATGTACACTTATAGTTTTAAATTTTGCTCCATAGCAACATTTTTATTGTAGAACCCACATGTTAAGTATGTTTCTCTATCTTCTATTTAATATGGGGTCAAAGTTACAAGAGAGAACAAGACAAGGTCCTACCCTGCGAAACTTGCCTTCAAGGAAGGGATATACATGGACATGTAGTAAACAAAAGAGAAAGTAAACAAGATGCTATGGGAACTAAACAAAGTAATAAGATAGAGAGTAAATGATGGTGCCATTAGTTATTATAGAGACCACTGGAAGAGGAAGAGGTAAAGGTAGAGATGGAACAAACAGCTCTGCATTGAGCATATTATCCTTGATATGCCTTGTGATTTTCAAGTGGAGTTACTCATTATCAGTCATATATCAGGTGTGTAGCTCAGGGGAGAAGCACACACGATACATAGAAAACTTGGGAGTCATCAGCCTTTAGATGCCACTTAAAGCCCTGGTACTATCCAAAATCATCTTGAGAGAGGAAACAGAAAGGAGAGGAGAGGGGAGGAGAGAAGGAAGAAAGAAGGAAAGACAAGATGGGTCAAGACCAGGTGTCAAGGTGCCTCAAACTTTAAAGGTTGGTAGAGGTGGAAGAGCCACCTGATAAAGATGTTGAGGGCACTAGAATGTCTGTTCATGCTGATGGAAATGATGCAGTAGGGAGAGGACAGCTGATGATTTAGGGGAGAGGGAAATAAAGTCATATGCCTTGAAAGACAAGAAGGTATGGATCCAGAACAAAAGAGGTAAAATTCTCTTTATCTGAATCAAGTTTAAAAAGCTATCTTTGGTAGTCCTAACATAAGAAGAGAAATGTTAGACCCTTTCCTTAACCTACCCCTTCCATCACCTTCCAGATCTTTCTTAACTTGATATATGACTTTAAACCTAATATTGCATCACTTAACATTATATGTATTTGCATTCAAGGGACACTTTTTTTGTTTTCATTTACTTTTATTGTTTAGATCCAACCTCAAATTAAAATAGTTTCAGTTATCACCAACACTGAAGGAAGTGTTCTACATTTATTGCATCATTAAATACTAATGCTAACAAAGCAATCCACTCATACGTATTTTGTTCTTACCAGAACAATGGAAATGCTAAAAATTAACTCAGCTGTTTTCCTTCTATCTGATAAGAGTCTCTATCCAGTACATGGAAAGAATTCTTACAATTCAACAGCAAAACTCCTATTAAAAACAGGGCAATGGACCTGAATAGACACCTCTCCAAAGGAGACACACAAATGGCCAACAAACACATGAAAATATGCCCAACAACACCACCAATCACCAGGAAAATGCAAATCAAAACCACAATGAGATACCATCTGCATGCATGCCTATAATTTGAAAAAATGGAAAATAAATATTGGCAAGAATGTGGAGAACTCAGAACCCTGTGCACTGCTAATGGGAATGCAAAATGGTGCAGCCTATGTGGAACACAGTTTGGTGACCTCCCAAAAATGTCAAATATAGAACTACCGTATGACCCAACAATTCCACCCATAGGGACACTTTCACAAGAATTAAAAACAAGTGTTCAGAAAAGTATTGTACACAAATGTTCACAGCAGCACCGTTCACAACAGCCAAAAGGTAGAAACAACCCAAATGTCCATCATCACACAAATGTGGTATAATATGTGCTTTATGATAAAGGTATAAACCAGTGATGGCGAACCTATGACACGCGTGTCAGAGGTGACACGCGAACTCATTTTTTTGGTTGATTTTTCTTTGTTAAATGGCATTTAAATGTATAGAATGAATATCAAAAATATAAGTCTTTGTTTTACTATGGTTGCAAATATCAAAAAATTTCTATATGTGACATGGCACCAGAGTTAAGTTAGGGTTTTTCAAAATGTTGACACACCGAGCTCAAAAGATTCGCCATCACTGCTATAAACAAAACGTGACATATCCACACAATGGAACATTATTCAGCCACATAAGAGAATAAAATACTGATGTGTGCTACAGCATTGATGAACTAACTCAGCTGGTTTTATTTCACTCTTTGATTCATACACATTCAACCAGCACTCTCTACCTTTGGCTTACTGATGAGTAAGAAAGAACTTAAAGGAAAAGAAATTATGGGTTGCCTTATCTTCCCCTTTTCTCTGGGTCATCAATTTCAACATAAGTAACTGGCCAACACAAATAATTAATATGATAAGTATATTATTGTGCTAGGGCTGCCATGTAACAAAGTACCACAGACTGGGTGGCTTAAACAACAGATATTTGTCTTTTCATATTTCTGGAGGCAGAAGTCTGAGATCAAGATGTTGTCAGAGTTGGTTTCTTCTCAGCCCTCTCTCTTTGGTGTGTACTAATAGATGGGCTATTGTGTTTCAAACGGTCTTCCCTCTATGTGTCTCTGTGTCCAAATTTCCTCTTCTTATAAGGCCATTAGTGTGGGCCCTAATGACCTCATTTAACATAATTCACTTTTTAAAGACCCAATCTCCAAATACAATCATGTTCTGCAGTATTGGGGGTTAGGATTTAAACATATGAATTTGGGGAAACACGGTTCAGCCCATCAGAGTAAGAAAGGATATAATGGTGTTTCCTTGGTTGTTCATTATTCTTAGAATGCCGTTGCCTTCTTCCTGCCTTCGAAGTCAACTCTGGGTCTAACAGAAAGTGTGGCTCTTGGGGCTGTCATCTTCTCCACCTACTCAACATAGCACACTTACTTGTACTCTCTCTGAGTCTCACTGAACTCTAATTCCTCGTGGGTCCACTGGAGTTCTGTGCTCCAAGGACATTAAGAAGGCTGTATGAGAATGGTACAGCAAGAAACAGCAGCCTGACTGGCATGACTCTCAGTGGTTGAGCACCGACCTATGAATCAGGAGGTCACGGTTTGATTCCCGGTGAGGACACATGTCTGGGTTGTAGGCTCAATCCCCAGTGTGGGGTGTGCAGGGGGCAGCCAATCAATGATTCTCTCTCATCATTAATGTTTTTATCTCTCTCTCCCACTCGCCCTTTCTCTCTAAAATCAATAAAATATATATTTTTTAAAGAAATAGACATATTGCATGTATCTCCTCTATTCACACAAATGCTCCATTGTTAAGAATTTCAAGATGGCAACAGCAGAGCACCGAACCAAGTGCTGTAAGCATGAGGCCCTATGCAGTTGCACAGATTGCATGCCCAAGAAGCTGGCCTTGAAAACACATGTGGCCACCATGGAAAGTACTGGCCATGTGGTCCAGGGAAGGCTTCCCTGCTTAGCCTCATCTCTGAATTGGCCCAGGACATGGTATGGTTGGCAATCTTTTCTCATCATTCCTAGAGTTGCCATGTGGTTTCAGCGAAAATACCAGACACACCTGATAAAATGTGTAGACTGAAATACAACCGTCAACATGTGTAGATCAAAAATACACAATCTGCAAACTATGTTAATAGCAGTCCAGATTACAACTTCTATAGGAAATACTACTTATTACATATTATAAACATATCTTATATGCTTCTAAATATTAGACAAAATAAAACAATACGCTCTCCATGGCACTGGATGTAGGTCCTGTGATAATAAAATGCTCTTAATTTTTTTAATGGGCGTTTTTATATCTCATCTTTATTTCATCAGCAGAAACCTCATACAGGCTGTCAGCTTCCAAGCGGGACACCTGGGTGCCCTACGCTTTTCCTGTCTGACCCTGCTGTTCGGTTTCAGCAGTTTCAAAGTATGTGTCAACCACTAATGGGTCAGGCCAGCCCCGTCTGTGTGGTGGTTCCTGACATTCTTCCCAGAGTCTGGCAATCCATTACTCGATAGTCCTGGTTTCCAGTGTTGTTGGAGCTCTGCGTCCGTTTTTATGCCTCCAAGAGAATTCAGTGAAGTGGCAGGAAAGGCAAATCACTTCTTCAACCTCATGAGTAGTGTTTTGCCATCTTGAAAAGTGACATCGCCAACAGCAACAAACTATTGGAGTGACCAAAACAATGGTCAGCATTTTTAGAAGGCTCATTCCCGCGGTATATGCAGGCACGCCCTTCCTCGTTTTCTTCTCTTTTAGTCATGCCCCGCACATGTACATATTGAAATATGTACATCTTTCACTGTGTTACTTTCTTTCTCCTTTATATTTATGTGATGGCATTATACTGATTTCTGTTCGGAATCAAAAAAGGGGTTCTATTGGGGAGGTTACAAAATTCGGTTAGAAAAAGAACCTGATGGCTCTGATAGGCAAAGAATGGCTCCCATACTGAATATGCTGCCCAGTGAGGACCACCTGCATCCTCAGCTTCACTGTATTTTGTTAATTTTCCTGCCAGGACAGTTGTGCTGGTTGCTTAACCAGCCAGCAGGGTGAGAGCTTTAATTGTTCCACAAAATTGCCAACTCCTGAGTTTTCACTTTTTTAAAAAAAAATTACTGCCTGTCTAAAGGGTAGGACATAAAACCTGACTGTTATTTAATTTCCATTTCTCTGATACTGGAGAGACTGAGAAACAAATTTCCATATTTGTGGGCCTCTCAGGGTTCTTGGGAGGATTTCTGGTTCATATCATTCACCCACTTTTATCCAAATGCTTTTATATATTCCAGCCCTAGCCATTTTTTCAATATGTTTTACTAATGCTCACCACTCCCTGGAATTTCTTTTCGCTTTGATTTTGATGTCTTTTATTCTAGGAAAGTTTTCCATTTTAATGAAAACCGATTCATCAAACTGTGTCTCTTTTGCTTTATGCTTTTTGCATTTTAAAATTTTTTTTCTATTTCAAGTTTAAACTTCTATCAAAAGTATTAACATTTTGCTTTTTACATGTATGTCTTTAATTTACCTGGAGTTGATTTTTGTGATTCGGATGAGGCAGGAATTTAGTTTTCTTCCAATGAAATAACTAACTTTACCCAGCATTGTGTATTGAATTATTCATCCTTTACCTATTTGTAATGCCTCTTCCATCAATTCTGCACAAAACCCTCCCTTTTGTTGATTAGTTTCTCTTTCCAATCCAGAACCAATGTCACCATCACTAAATATCACTATCCTAATTAGTTCAGCTTTGTAACAAGTATTATTGGACAAATCCCCCTGTACTTTCTACTACCCATCTTCAAAACTGGTCAGGCTATCAAAACCTCAACTTGTTAGCATGAATTTTAATTCTTAGTTTTTCCACATCAATTTTAAGGTCAGCTAGCCACATTCCACAAAAAATCTACAAGAATTTTCATTGGGCCGAAACCGGTTTGGCTCAGTGGATGGAGCGTCGGCTTGCGGACTGAGGGGTCCCAGGTTCGATTCCGGTCAAGGGCATGTGCCTGGGTTGCTGGCACATCCCCAGTGGGAGATGTGCAGGAGGCGGCTGATCGATGTTTCTCTCTCATCGATGTTTCTGTCTCTCTATCTCTCTCCCTTCCTCTCTGTAAAAAATCA
>NW_005358649.1:2074243-2094476 GCF_000412655.1 Myotis brandtii
CCCCCCCCCCCCCCCCCCCCCCCCCCCCCCCCCCCCTTCTCTCTCTCCCTACATGTTGTCTATGTCTACTTTCACACTACAGCCGAAAACTTGACCATTGCAAAAGGCCACTGAATCCTACCTGGCCTTTTTACAGGAAAAGTTTGCCAACTCCTGGTTTAAATTGGATTCTTAGCCAGATATTGGCTTGGACCATTCTGTCCTCTTTTCCAGATGCTTACTATTCCATTCTATTTTTCAACTTAAAGTGTACATGGAGCCCAGAGTTAGCTGAACACTTCTGGAAAGACTTTTAAATTTCTGATAAAGGCAATGGCTATAAAAGAAAAGCTTGCTGTCACCAACTCTTCCATCTTTTTCCTGCCGCCGCCGATACAGACTTGGTGTCTGGAACTTTGAGTGATCTTGCAATTATGGGGCAAGCAGTAAGCTGAGTGAGAATGGCAGACAGAGCCAGCTAAATAGTTTGCAAGGTCCAATACGAAACGAAAATGCAGGGCCCCTTGTTCAAAAAGCAGGAAAAAAGGTAATGTTGAAGGTACTAAAATATAAACCTTTCCCCTTTTTTCCATAGTGTCTCTCTTGACTTGCCATTTTTTATTTGCTATTTAATGATGTTCTCAGTAAAGAAAAAATAAAACCTCAACTTGTTAGCATGAATTTTACCATTTTCTCTATATTGTGCAATGCCAGTTTTAAATGCAAAATAAGAGCATTCGACTCATATGTAGAATCTCAAAATTACACTTGTGTTTCATACATGCATATGTATTTCATTCCTGGCAGAACCATAGCAGTGCTAACTCTGTTGTCTTTATTTAGTGTCTTGATTTGCACACATTCAACCAGCACTCTGTACCATGGACTTAGCGATAAGTAAGGAAGGACTGAAAAAAAAAGATACAGTGCTTGCCCTATCTTTCCCTTTCCTTCTATGTCATCATTTTCAGCATAAATAAAATGGCTAATATAGGGAAGTGACCTAAATGAGAGAGGATATGACAGGGTTCCCTGGCTGTTCATGTTTCTTAGCATTTGCGCCTTCTTTTCTTATTTGAAGCAAGTTCTGGTTCGAATGGAAAATTGTCATTTCTCTGGGCTGCCATCTCTCCGACTTCGTCATAGATGTAACAGCAGGCCTAATGAGCACTTACTTTGAGTCTCACTGAACGCCCCCCTCCCCCATGCATCATGGGTCCCCTCAATTCTGTGCTCACGGGCTGTCACAAAGATGAGTGGTAAGTGAAGTGGCAGGGAATGACAGACACACACATTGCATGCGTCTCCTCTGCCCACACGCATGGCCCTATGTCCCATTGGATTCCATTTACCAAACACAAGTTCAAAGATAAATTTGTCAAGATTTTCAAATAGCAGAGCCATAGCAGAGCACTAAGCCAAGCATGGAGCCCGCCTGAGCGTGGAGCCCTGTGTGACTTGACGGGTCACACGCCCATGAAGCCAGCCCAGATGGCAGAGCAAAAACAGTGCGAAGAGCCGAGGTCATTGCCTCATTGTTGAGCTGCCAAAACAAACCACCTTCAGACATTTTCTTAACTAAACAATAAATGTCCTCATGATTTAACTCTTATTTTCTTTCCTAACAGCTAAAACCACCTCATGACTTTTGTAAGATTTATTCCTAGGCACATTAGAGCTTTTATTGCTATTAGAAAATATGACCTTTGAAATAGTATTTTCTAATTATATTTGTTGCTATGGTATGTAAATATAATTGATTTTTGTCATCAGAATTTTTGCCACATCCTCTTATTAGGTCTAATAAGATTTTCTCTAAATCTCTTAGATTCTTTTGGGTTTTAATCACAAATATATAAACATAATAGATAAATGTTAAAAGTGTTGCTTTATCTTTTCCATCCTTATGCCGTTTTTCCTGGTCTGACCATAACTAGCTTGTAAGTCCAGTACAATGATGGGCAAGGTTTCTGCTCTTATTCCTGGCTTCAAAGGGAATTCTCTGTTCATCACTAAGTTTGCTAGTTGCTGTCGAATTTTGATGAATTCTTGTTATCAGCTAAAACAAATTCACTGTTATTTCTATGTTGCTAATGAAAGGAAGTAGAGTTTTATCAGAGGACTTTCCTACATTTATTGAGATAATCAAATACTTTGTGTCACTTAATATCTAATGTAGAGAATCACATCAAATCTTTAATTTTAAGCCTTCTTTATATTTCTGAGCTAACCCCACTTGATCAAACTGCATTGTAATATTATAACAACATACATTCATTTGCACCCATACACAAATATTCATATGAATCTAATATGAACATTTGTTTTATAGATGTTATTAGATCATAAATTTCCTTTCTTCTCTGGTTTTGTTATCAAGATTATATTAGCTATGCCCAGTGGATGGAGTGTCAGCCTACAGACTGAAGGGTCCCAGGTTGGACCCCGGTCAAAGGCATATGCTCAGGTTGCAGGCTCTATCCCCAGTAGGGGGTGTGCAGGAGGCAGCCAATCAATGATTCTCTCTCATCATTGATGTTTTTATCTCTCTCTTCCTCTCCCTTCCTCTCTGAAATCAATAAAAATATATATATTTTTTAAAAGATTGTATTAGCCTCATAAAAGGAAATGGGAAGCATGCCTTCTTTGCTTATCCTTTTTATTTATTCAGTAATGCACTTATTTAGCTAATACTTATTTCTAATGTGCCATAAAATACAGGAATTATTTCTTAAATGTCTAGCATATGTGCCTAAAAATTAACTAGATCCTGTGTGGGTGTTTTTCTTTTTCTTTTAAATATATTTTTATTGATTTCAGAGAGGAAGGAAGAGGGAGAGAGAGATAGAAACATCAATGATGAGAGAGAATCATTGATTGGCTGCCTCCTGCACGCCCCACACTGGGGATCAAGCCCGAAACCTGGGCATGTGTTCTGACCAGGAATAGAACCATAACCTCCTGGCTCATAGGTCAATGCTCAACCACTGAGCCACACTGGCTGGGCTGGGTGTTTTTCTTTATTTGGTTTTGTTGTTATGTTTTTAATTACTGATATGTGTGTACAATATATTTACTGGTTTATTTCTTCTTGATTCAATATTAGTAAGTTATATTTTTCCTAGAAATTTTCTATTTCACTTGTTTTTAAATGTGTGAATAAGGTTCTCTATAACTGTAACATATCAATAATAATGTTTCATACATTTATAAGTTTATAAATTCATATTTCTACTAGTTTATAAAGTCCTTCAGGCCAGGTACTGGAACTATTCTTTTTTTTTATCTCCAGTTCATCCACTGTTTTGATATACTTTTTTATTTCTATTATTTACTATCTTTTATTACCATGCAGGAATGAAAAACATCTAATTTGAGCAGCAGATTTAGAAAGATTTTACTGCATTTAAAGAATAATTCAAACTCATTTTAAACAACCATTTTATTACTTTATGTGATTTTTTAATATTTTTAATAACTTAATACTCCAGAACCAAATTTTGCTGCAACACTTTCAGAAAGTTGTTTTGTGTGTTTTTTTTTCTTTCATGAAAATTGAACCTTTTTAACCAAGTACCAGTTGCTAAGGGATTTGGAATGGAGATTAGCATAGATTTGGGTAGCACAAACGATCCTTTGTACACGGTAAACAGTCCACTTTTTCATTTAAAAATTAATATCTCTGCCTGTGATGCTCACTAAGAAGAGTTTGAAAATAAGCTAAATATAATCCTCTTCTCTTTAATTTCCATGAGGCCAGCACCACTTGATCTGATTATGTAAAGTCAAAAACTCAAGTTTACTGTCCAGACGCAGAGCGCCTCTGGGTCCTGATGCTCACAGAGTCTTGGACAATAATTAAGCTTCTATCTCTTTAAGGAGGTTCTGAAAATATTCTCAGGAGTAGGCAGTCCACAGAATATTATGTAGAAACATTTTAATTTTTTGCTTCCTAATTTTGGAAATAACTCGTTGTTTTTAAGTTTATCATTTGTTTTATGCACTTCCCACCAATTTCCATCACTTTAGATCCTTATCACCTTTCTCCGAGGAAGCATCTCCACCAGGCCCAGGCCCAGAGTAGCAATAGGGAGGTCTACCTGGCTGCCTCCACTCTAGGCCTTTCAAATACATCAACTTCAGGACAAGGCCACCTGTGGTCAGGCCCATGACTTCTCTCTGGACAACATTCCTAAGGTTCATAGTACACCTCTGACTCTCCTGTGCTGGGGATTTCCAAGCTCATCACAGATCTTCAAATAAACAACTCAGTTTTACCAATAAGGCCATTGGAAAATGCTCCTGGAAGACTGCTTTCCCCTAAACACAAAGGACAATTATGTGAGCCATCGAACTTTATAGTGTCAACCAAGAGTTAATAAAGCTATCCCAAGATGCAGAGCAAGAACTAAGAATACCCAGCAAAACACTCGTCAAATGAAGTGCTTATCAGACAGTGGGTGATCCAGCAGATATAAAAACATTAGGTCTTTGCAAACTTTGTGATTAATTTATTCCGCAGTACTTATGGAGCAGCTGCTATATAGTTGGCACTCTTTGGCTTACTGATAAATAAGGAAGGCCTAAATAGAAAAAATTTGCCTCTTTTCTTTCCTTCCATGTAAGAGAAAGTCTCCATGTAAATGAAGTGGGCTTCTATAGTAAAGTAACAAAAGTAAGAAAGGATATGATAGGGTTCTTTGGTCGTTTGTAGCTCGTAAAATATCAATGCCCTCTTTTTGTGTTTGAAATAACTTCTGGTTTGAATGGAAACAGTAGCTTCTCTGGACTGTCATCTCCCCAGTTAGTCATAGATATAATGTGCACAAAAAAGAAAGAAAGAAAGAGAGAGAGAGAGAGAGAGAGAGAGAGAGAGAGAGAAAGAAAGAAAAGAAAAGAACTTAAATGTCCAAAATAAGCAAATGATTATATAAATTATGGCACATCCATATGATAAATTACCATGCAACCATTATATATATATATATCTGGATGTGCTGCCTAGAAAAATGTTTCATGATATATTGTCAAGAAAAACACATTTCAAAACTACATAATTTATAGGAGCTCATTTTTATAAAATAAAATAAATCATCTATATATCTGTGTATGTATAAATAGGCTAAGGTAAATATCTGGGAGGATATCAATTAAAGAGATAATTGTTAGCTTTGGGTAGTGAAATTTGTGTAACTTTCACTTTTTACTCTATACATTTCTATTTAATTCAACTGTGTTACAGTTACGTATTAACAAAGAATAAGAAAAGAAAAAATATTGTGGAAATACAAAAACAAGTCATTAGATTGGGATTCCAAAGGCATTATATATAGTTGAACATTTGTTTTCTACAGATTATAAAAAAAAATTCACTTAAATTGTTTATATGCCTTAGTTTCTCCATCTGAAAAATGGGAAGGATGGTTTATATGTCTTTTTAAATGCAAATGAAAGTATTATGTTCTGTTCAGAGACTAAATATGAATCGAAGCTATTACTATTGCAAAAATTTAGTATGTATCTTAGTTTTAAAATGATGTAATAATTTATAAAACATAATAAACTCATTTGGATTTCCTGATTTTGTCCTCTGACAAAATCAAAGCCATACCTCTTAGGCAAATGACACCTTCAAAGACCTTATAATTTATAATGAAAAAGCAGGGGGGTGATATTCTAGGATATTTAACATGGAACAGTCTCACTCAAGTCCTTGCTATTGTTCTGAAAGATGCCCTTATTCCTTCAGAAAAAGATAAATGGTTGCAATGGTCCCTTTTAGGGTGGAGAATAATCAAAGGAAAGCACTTCCTCACTAATTCCCATCTCCATAGAAACCGCTCAGCTCCCCAAGCCTCTTGTCTACAGACATCAGTCCACAGTTTTCTGATGTTAGGCAGTCTGAGCCCAAAGCCTGCATTCCCTCACACTGTGATACCTTAAAGAGTGAGTTGAAAGAACAAAAAGACATATGCCAAATTTTTAAAGACTCCACTACATCAAATTTAAATCCTTCCTGTATATATTTTTTCAGATGTCTTAGGAACTGGCTCTAACATAAGTTTAAGAAGCCCATATGAAGTGTGCCTGTTATCACAGTGCCCTTAATCTCTAATATCCCTTTCTGGTTTTTACACTCAAATGGTGCACTGATAACAATTTCCTCCCTTCCTTAACTTTTTTTTTTAATATGTATATTTTCAGAAGAGTGAGACCAGGCTGTGGGAATTTTTACCTACTTTTATGTAAGAGAATAAGTCACTTTAATGTAGAAGTGATAGATGAGCAGTATTTACTCTGCATGTCCCTTTGTTCCTATTCAAGATCACAGGTTGGGGGATGTTACGGTAAATAGCCTAAGGCTGATTGAAAATAATTTAACTCAGTGGCTAATTGGATTTGATAATTGCACCAGAGCCTTCAGTGCATTGAAGTCCATTGACCTGAAAAAGAATGATCAAACTAGAATTCTGGGGTTAGTTAGATTGATAGAATTTCAGAGATAATTTAAGTCAGAATTCTAAGCATAGGAACTTGAAGAAACAAACTGAAACACAGAATCAGAGACCCCATTCCATATCCACTAAGTCAGAATCCACAGGAGTGGGGCCCAAGAATGTGTATTTTTACTGATAAACCAAATTATTTTTATAATCAACCAAATTTGAGAACTACTTTTCCAGTATCACCTATCACTCTCCCTCCCCAATGCCCATTTTACAGATAATAATATTGATACATGAATACTAGCTCAGAGATTGCAAACTCAGGACTCAGGGTCATACAGACACAGATGATGAATGGGGGTGGGGATGCGAGGGGGGCAGGATAAGACAGTAGAGAGTGGTGAGAACAGTGGTCACTGAGACAGCCCATGTTCCAGCTCAAGGCGTCGGGACTACTCAGCTTCAATCAAGTGTCATGGAAAATTCAGGCCCAGATCAACAGTTTATCCTTTTTATTTTTTTTCCTAAGAGAAACTGGGAATCCAGATTTTTAGGTGGAATCTTCCAGTTTTCTAAATGCTGTCAAAGAAAGAAAACCTATGTTTGGGCTGAATCTTGGTCTTTAACTCCCAGCTTACCACCCCCATTATAGCAAAAAGTGATTCATCTAACATCATGCCAATGGGAGTTTGCCAACAGGAGTGCAACATTGAGAGGATAATTGAGGTGTTTTATTTCTTCTACCCTGTGCTCCCATTTCTTCACGTTATAGCAACTTGTGAAAGTCAGAGGAAGGTTGATCTTTCAATTTCCTCCAACTCTAGATCTTATGATTTTTATCCTCATCAACACCTAGAGGTCTTTTTTATAATGCTTTGCTATAAGGGACTTGCTTGGCATTAAAGAAGCATAGTTTACATACTGGTTAAAGCCAAAGTTAATGTCTTAATGAAAGTGTAGGACCCTTCTCTAATCATGTCCTCTGCTCCAGACTCACAATCAGAAGCTGACGCTTAGTGTCTTTGTTTTCATTGAACCTGTCTTGGAAAACAGTGAAGTTTCAATAGTTTATATTAATAAAAATGGGTAGGAGGGAATATTATTCATGAGCAGTGGAGGTGAAAAGCAAGCACTGCGCAGATTAAACGCTGCGGTCTTCTCTGGGATGTTGGCATTTCCTAACACTTGTGTATAACCATTTGTTACCAGCTCCTGCCCTGCCCCACCAGCCCCAGCAACACCATTTCCCATCCCTTCCACTTCCTTGTGTGACAGGAAACCCAACAACAACAATCTACGGCAGAGTAACAAGGTACTAAGAAGACTTCCAAGACTAAAATTGTCTTCCTCAAGAGGCACAAAATTCCACACTTCCCTCTCTCACACCCCCTTGAAAGCCTGTACCTCAGATATGCATTTTGGTAAACTTGCTGACCTCTTTCCAAATGGGAAACTCCCTGGGAAGGCTGCACCCTAGGGTGGATTGCTTAGCAATTTGCCTTAGTTCAGAGCTGCTGAAGCCACATGGTCATAATGCAGAGGAGGGACGTGCATCACTTCAGAGGGTCATAGACCAGCTGAGACCGGGGCTGCTGAAGCCACATGGTCATAATGCAGAGGAGGGAACTTAGGGACCTGCATCACTTCAGAGGGTCATAGACCAGCTGAGACCGGGGAGCCATGGGGAGACCAAATAGCAAGATTATCCGGACACTTCGATGTGAAGGAAACAAGAAAAGGAACTAGAAATAGACCCAGAGCAAACTTAATCTTGTTCCAAAACTTCACTTGAGGATATCTCCTGGAGGAGTCAGGAAGTCGGGCCTAGGCACTGTGGCCGCCATCATGAGGAAACTTTAAAGCCCTAAAATCTTGTCCATTTCTCCTCAGACATACCTCTTTTCCTTCCCTCCCACCATTTTTGTTTTACCATCTTGAGTTGGTGATTCCCTTTCAGTCATTTATGTTGAATTTTTGTAAGGCTTACCAGGAATTGTTTTCAATTCATATAAAGCCCAGTTATGATTTTTCTATTAAGACCCAAACCAATAAATAGCCTTATATTGATTACGCAGGCACATTTAATTCATTTTTAAATTAGTGAATGACTTTTTTTCTTAGGAATACCTTTGTATTATTGGTCTGTACTAGAAGAAAGAAAAGGCTCACCACTGTTTTAATATCAATAAATGTTGAAATTACAATTTTTAAAAGTAGCTGACTTGGGAGCTGCTTCTTGCTTGGGTGTCAGTTCAGCTCAGACTGACTTTGGAGCCATGTGTTCCAAGTGCCTGGGGCCTTTTCTTTTTTTAACTTAAAAAAAAAAACACCAAAACTATGGGTTCGTCTGTTATAGTCAAAATGAACTCAACAATAATAATAACTTCCATGCTTGCTTGCTTTCCTTCTTTCTTTTGTTTAAACATAATGTATTGGATGCCCAAGACATGCAGGCATTGTTCGAGCTCCTTGGGATGCAAAGACAAATAAAACACTCTTCTTGATTCTTAAGAAAATAGATGTGGCCGAAACCGGTTTGGCTCAGTGGATAGAGTGTCGGCCTGCGGACTGAAAGGTCCCGGGTTCGATTCCGGTCAAGGGCATGTATCTGGGTTGTGTGGGCACATCCCCATTGGGAGATGTGCAGGAGGCAGCTGATCGATGTTTCTCTCTCATCGATGTTTCTAACTCTATCTCTGTCCCTTCCTCTCTGTAAAAAATCAATAAAATATATTTTAAAAAAAGAAAAAAGAAAATAGATGTGTTGATAAAAATCATCAGGTTATTTGTTCGTTCCAGAACGAAGGCATCAACAAATGGCTACATCAGAGAAGAGGAGAAAGTGGTGAGCTCAGTCCCCACTGAAGTAGTCAGGACAGCCTGCGGAGAACACGAAAGCCATGCTAAATGATGAGGGGGGTCTGCTAAGGAACAAAGAGAAAGGGCATTTACAGTAATCAGGAAGAGCAGGCTGTGTCGAGGCAAAGTGTGATCAAGGAAATGCGAATTGGTTCCATGTGACTGGAAATTAGTGGGAGACCATGGGAAGATGAGTTGAAATAGCAGATGTAGGAGTAGGGGTGCACAGCTAAGCATGCCATGCTAATGAACTTGGACTTAATTCAGGAGAAAATTGGGAGTCGTTGACAAATGTTAAGTGAGACCAAAATTGTTCTTTACAACATTCCTTCCAGATTGGGGGTAGGGGGCAGAGACAGACTAATGGCAGTGTTTTCACACACATCTCTTTTAATCCAATAAAGAACTCTGAGGAAGGTTTTCTTGTCTTCTCTGTACAGATATGGTTCAGGGTAAAAAAGGTTAAGTTACTTGCCCAAGGCCACGTGGTAGACAGAGCACTCAAAGCAGATCATCTGCTTCTCATTCCATTGAGAATCCACTGGTCCCTACTGGCTTCTACATCTCAGTGGGATAGCCATAGCTATTACGCCAAGGACACTTCCAGTTGGCCAGGCACTGTACTGGGCGCATCGCCTTCGTTATTTCTTCTAAATCGCAATAATATGAGAGGTATAAGTTATTATCCCCAATTTATAAACAAGGAAACTGAGGCCTAGAGAGTGTGAACAAGGACGCATTAGTTAATCACAAAGCTGGGATTTAAAATCAGCTCCCTGCTACTATGCTAGAGTCCGTCCCCACATTTAAGAAGAAAACCAGCCCTGACTGGTTTTGCTCAGTGGATAGGGCGTCGGCCTGCGGACTTGGGGGTCCCAGGTTCGATTCCAGTCAAGGGCATGTACCTTGGTTGCGGGCACATCCCCAGTGGAGGGTGTGCAGGAGGCAGCTGATCGATGATTGATGTTTCTAATTCTCTATCCCTTTCCTTTACTCTCTGTAAAAAATTAATAAAGTATATTTAAAAAAAAAGAAGAAGAAGAAAACCAGCAACACACCCTCAGTCGGCCACATAAGAGGCATTTGCAAAGGTTGGATAAATGTTGATTGAACGTTTGAATCACGTAGCAAATTAGAGGCAAAGCTAGGCCCAGAGAGAAACCAGGTCTCGCCACCAGCATTCTTCCCACGACCACACTTGGCAACAATCTACTTGGGACCTAATTTAGCCAGACGGAGTTGTCAAACTCACACGGAGAAAAGTCACAAGAATGTCTGATGTTGGGTGCAAATCTCCTGTCTCTGAGATAAATCTTTCAAAACCTCATCTCCTTTCCGGTGCACTGCCAGCTCAGTGGGGTGGCTCGGGCAGGAGCTGACCCTTTAGATGGCCTCAGAATCAGACCTTGAAAAGTCCAACAGCAGCCTCTGAAAGCCAGATGAGATGGGAATAGGTACCTGAAAATAAAGAGCCTGAACCAATTTTTCGCATAAAATGCACTCAGCGACATAACAATGAAAGCACTGTGCAGAGAGAGCCCTTTTATTTCATACCCGACTTTGAACATGACCTAAAACACAATTTCTCTTCAAAATGATCTGGAAATATGTGATTACACCAGAAAGAAAATGAAGGTATATATACTGAGGAGACCATTTGTCTTCTAGGATTTTAACTATGAAATAATTAAATTCAATGGAGTGTGTAATTATACAAAAACGAAACCTGATCGCCCTAGAAATTTCCCCTCTGCTACCTCAGGGGAACAAGCCAGACCCTGTGTTTGTGCTTGTGTGCATTTTCCATATTAATCTTGTCATGATTTGTAAAAAAAAAAAAAAAAAAAAAGGTCCTGGAATACTCAGATTGGTTTCCCATTTTCTGGAATTCCCACGCAGGGAAAAATCTCTTCTGTGTGGCCGTGTGATGGCACTTTTCGGGTGCCTCCCAGCAAGCAAAGGTGGCCGGAGGCACCACGGCCCCATCTCTACCCCTGAGATTGTGGCTCTTTGAAGAACAAAGACCTTTCTCATTCCAGGTGCAGAACTGATAAGAATGGCCTTTTAAAAAAAACGATAAAAAATTCAGATTAATCTCTTTAAAATGCTCATAGGCTACACTCTTTAACTAACACAGAGTATGTTTTTTGAAAAGTATATTTTGTGATAACCTTGTTTAACATTTAGCGGCTTGTTAAATCTGTAAGGAGATAAGAATGGAATTCATTTTTCAGATGCCAGTCTGAATTTTTACCCTTCTAGAAACTATGTGATCCACAGAAATTTGAATGGTGTTTAAAAGTAAAACTTGATCTGCTTTTTCCTTTACATTTTCATCAGTACTTTGACAAAGAGTCTCGTCACTGGATGATATCCACGATTTTCCTGCATCTAGCTGCTTTGAGTTAGCTTATTGCTTAGGAATGAATATTTAAGCTATTTATATTTCCCAGCTAAGTTTTCAGTCAGCCTGTGAGGAAGTGTGCAGGCTCCGATTAATAAGCATTTCTCTACAAGCCATTCTTGGTTTAAAAAGAGGAGATAGATCCACATATGCTATTCTCTCTGCTTGTTTATTTCCCTATTCCCCCTCCCTTTTCTCTATTCCTTTTTGGGAGCTTTAAGACAAACACACACACACACACACACACACACCAACCAAACAAACAAACAAACAAAAAACACCACTATGAATTACAACACTAGATTCAATAAATGGAAAAACTCAGGTACTGACTGCTTTTCTTGCCTGGCATGCCTATCTACATCTGTCTGTCTGATTAAAAGATTGGTCATATAGCCCTGGCCAGTTTATCTCAGTGGTGTTGGCCCATGGACTAAAGGGTCCCAGGTTCAATACAGGTCAAGGGCATGTACCTTGGTTGCAGGTTCTCACCAGCCCTGGTTGGAGTGCGTGCAGGGGGCAACCAATCTCTCTCTCTCTCTCTCTCTCTCTCTCTCTTTGTGTGTGTGTGTGTGTGTGTGTGTGTGTGTGTGTGTGTGTGTCTCCCCCTCCCTTCCACTCTTTCTAAAAATCAATGGAAAAATATCCTCAAGTGAGGATTAACACACACACACATAACAAAAAGGATTGGTGATATAGTAAAAGAGGCATCACAATAATTTCCTATCTCCATTTTCCTGGTTTTCTTGCTGAAAACATTACAGCAATTTTGGGGCTCTAGAGGCTGCTGCTCTCAAATGCTAAGTTGGTTCTGCTCTTCTCCAGAACTTTCCTCGGCTGGACCTGCACCAATTGCTTATCAGGGCCATAAATTGGCCAGGACAACCCTGAATCAGAGGTTATAAACTCAGAAAAGCATTAAAAACTTCCCATGTTTTCTTCCCTCCTTAAGAAAAAGCAGCATCATGGAGAATGCTATAGCTCCCCCAAGCCTTGCTCATCAGTTCCAGAAGAGACTGGTTTTTTTAAGAAGTGCTTTGACATATATTTTAAGGCAAGACTTGGGAGTTCTCTGGAGTGGATTTTACATGGATATTTAAAACCCAATAGAAACGCTGATTAACCTGCACAGTTGTGGATATGCTACGACAATGAATGCCCAAATCAAATGTCTGCCTTTCTCCAGGAGCCCTGTGGAGTTCACAGATGAGTTCAGTTGCAGTTAGGATCTTCACTGCGATCCTCCTTATGGAAATAAAAAGGGCAGGGGCCTCCTGGCTTGCACTGTCTGAGTAGGAACAATAGGTCTTAATGAAGTTCTTTTTTTGAAGGACTCCTTTTTACTTAAATGCAGAAAGATTTCTTGAAGGACAAGGAAAAACATTCCTTGTTCTGTTGGTGTATAAGCAAGTTGATTTAATAATTGTGGGTCAAAATATATCACAAAAGTTTGATCTTTGAGGAAGGGGCTGAATTTCAGTCTAAAGAAGATGGTTAAGAGACAGAGAGGTGGCCCTCTGCATCATTCTGCTCAGTTTTAGGTTTTCAATCCATTCCCCCTTCTCAAGAGATTACACCTCACCATCTTCACAGGCTGAGTGCATGAACTGGTCTCTGAGCTTTCAGCGGGGGGAAAATGGGTGTGTGTTTTTCTTGTCATTTTCCCTTGTCATATATATATATATGTATGAAAATCATGAGTGAAGTTTCAAGTTTTCAACGGTTGCTACATAGGTATCAACTGACTTGTTTCTGACTACAGGATGTCTGTGGGCTCCCAGCAATTTAAATTTCAGTTCCTCGGTGCATATTCCCTACCTTACAATGTCTACATTTACCAGACTCAAACAGAGAATTCCTTATGCTGGTTTATGGTTTTCATACCCATAAATGTATCTATTAACTATTTTTCATTCATGAGCATCTCTGGCTAGAAACAAAATTTTCATATAGAGTCCGATGAAGCTAAACATTAAATTTAAATGATTTAAAACTACATGACCAAAATCAGCAATAAACTAATTTAAAACTATTTCACTCCTGGACACTCTTCTTAAACATAATAATTTTCTTTCTCAATGTTTTCAGATTCTGAAATGACTACATTTCGTTTTCTGTTTTCATAATTCCATATACAAGTGGTAAAACTTGTGGTCAGAAAATGAAGGTCTGGTTTAACCTTTAAAAAGTCAGTTGTAGATTTTTCAATAGAAAGTGTTCATAGAAAAAATAAAATAAAATCCTTTTTCTTTTTCCATGTTTGATTTAAACCTCTAAGGAATTTTGTAAGGCTGATTTAAGCCTCATACATTTGGTGTCATATTTTTCTGGTATTGATATTAATTAAACTGAAGAGGAAGAAAAGGAAAATACAGATTTTAGGAACTAGGAATGTGCTGTATGGGCGATGGCTTCCGGTTGCCATGGGATGAAGCTCCTCATTGTCCTCCACAGAGCCCCCTGGGGTGACTGTCCACTCCTCTCCCTTTCCCCTAACACATTCTTGCCTGCTCCTCTCCAAGCTTTTGCTCATATCAAAGGATACTGTGTTTACCTTATACCACACAAGTTACTTCTACACACCACCCTACTGAACTTTCAAAACAACCCTCTGAGGTAGGAATCTCTATTTTACAGATTCTATTCAGGCTCAGAAAGATATACTTACTAGCCCAATATCACAGAGCCAGTAAGTGACAGAAGGACATGTTTTAAAAATGCAATCCAGCATTGTAGCTAATGTGTATGCAGTATATGATAGGAATGCAATGGGGGTGGTCCAGTCTGCCTGGTGGGAGGAGAAAGGAATGAGGTGTTAATAAAGACTTCATAGAAGAGATGACCGGAGTGAGCTCTGAAGATGAGGAGAAACAGGAACAAAGAGAATGGAAGAGAAATTGAGAGCTACCCAATGCCAGAAGCGAGAAAGCAGAAGAATGAGTGACAACTGAATTAAATTAGCAGCTCTAAGAAAATTAAATCCTTAACCAGCAGGTTAAAATCAAGAATTACGCCAATTTTTACCACAGACCGATCCCAGAAAATCTAAAGAAATGGAAACATCATGTATTTCTGGGACTAGTGATGAAGTAGGACCGAAAACAGCAAGATCAGTTGAAAGTTTGCTATAAAACCAAGTCCTGTATCTATCTCCTCCCCATTTTAGGGGGCAAGCATTAGTCTTTTCTTCACTGCAGCAGAAGATGTAGGACCGAAAACAGCAAGATCAGTTAAAAGTTTGCTATAAAATCAAGTCCTGTATCTCCTCCCCATTTTAGGGGCAAGCATTAGTCTTTTCTTCACTGCAGCAGAAGACTAGAGGTATAGTGTCTAGAAAGAGGGCCTGAAGAGAGCAGGAACAACAGAGTGCAGGGCTATCATCAGGAAAAAAAGGTGTTCCCTGGCTGGTGCTCAGTGGTTAGAGCATCTACCCGTGGACCAAAGGGTGGCGGGTTCAGTTCCCAACCAAGGGCATGGAACTCGGTTGCAGGTTTGATCCCTGTGGGGGCTCAAGTAGGAGGCAACCAATCGATGTGTCTCTCTCACGTTGATGTTTCTTTCTCTCTCCTCCTCCTCCTCTCCCACCCATCTACTCTCTCTAAAAAATCAATGGAAAAAATATCCTCGGGTGAGGGGGGTTAAGTAAAATTTTACCTACTACGAGTGGAGACTCTCAGCTTTCTTCCCACCTTAGAATAAAGCTGTTCATAATATCCCTTTGCTATTTTATGATATCTGTAGTATCAGATAGATATGTTCCTGTTTCATTCCTAATGCAGGTCATTTAGTATCTTCTCTCTTTTTTGATGTCTTGCTAGAGGTATATCAATTTTCATAATATTTTCAAAGAATCAATCCTTGGCTTTGTTGTTTTTTTTTAGTATTATATTTCTACTCAAGGTGAAAGCATAGTCAATGGTTTTAAACATTTCTTCTTTTCTAACACATGAGTTTTAGAACTATAAATTTTGTTCTGAGCACTGCTTTAGCTACATGAGTTTTGATAGGTGGTGTTGTCATTATTATTTAGTTCAAAATATTTTCTCTTTTCCATTGTGAGTTTTTTCCCATGTTTAGTGAATTACTTAGAAGTGTGTTAATTTCCAAACACTTGGGGGTTTTGTAAGTGATTTCTAATTTAGTTCCACATTCTGCATGATTTAATTTATTGAAACTTGTTTTACGGTGTTGCATGAGATCTCTTTCGGTAAGCGTCTCATATGCACTTGAAAGAATGTGCATTCTGCAGTTGTAGGTCCAATATTTCATATATCAATTCAAGCTGATTCATTATTTTGCTCATGATTTCTATATTCTTACAGATTTTCCTGCTTGCTCTGTCAATCACTATGAGAGATAATGTAAAAATTTCCCAGTTACTTTAAAGTTCTTGTCTGTTGACTTCAGATCTATATCATCGGTTGGCATTCTTCTATTATTTTTTTTCTCATAATTGGCAGTCACATATTACTACTTCTTAGTATGTCAAGGAATTTTATAACAGAATCTACATATATAAAAGCCTAAGCGACCTTTCGACAAGTAGCTATGACGTGCACTGACCACCAGGGGGCAGACGCTCAACGCACAGGCATGGAAACATGGAACAAACTGATGAATCTCAGAGGAAAGGGGGGGATGGGGAAGGGCAGAAAGAGATTAACCAAATATCTTATATGCATACTAGAGGCCCAGTGCACACATTCGTGCACCGGTGGGGTTCCTCCACCTGGCCTGTGGGGACCAGGCCAAAACCAGCAGTCCGACATCCCCCAAGGCATCCCGGATTGCGAGAGGGCACAGGCCAGGCTGAGAGACCCCACCAGTGCCCTGCACTGGGCCTCTAGTTGTATATAAAAGAAGAGTAGAGACTTCAGATAGCTGATTTCCTCAATTCAATAAAAAAATTAACTGGGTCAAGAAGGAATTCCAGTTTTAGTAAGACTCATTTTGCCTCTGCATATTATCTTTCCTTGGGTGTGGCCCACAGCCTCATGAGTCTCTATTTTGTCAGCCCTGAAACTTCAAAAGAGATTTAGTTCTGCTCTTTAGAGGGTTTGACCTTAGCTCTTCCTATAGACTGAATATCTTGTCCCTGCCAAAATTCATCTGTTGAAAGCTAATCCCAAATGTGAGTATATTGGAAGGTGGATCCTCTGAGAGGTGATTAGGTTATGAGGACAAAAGCCCTCAGGAATGAGATTAGTGTCCTTACAAAATGAAATCTCAGAGAGCTCCCATGTGAAAATACAGCAAGAATATGACCATCTTTGAACCAGAAATGGACTCTCACCAGACACCAGCACCTTAATATTGGCCTTCCCAGCCTCCAAAAGAACTGAAAAATAAATATCTGTTGTTTATAAACAGAGATAAATGTCTGTTGTGTTTTTTTATAGCAGCTTGAACAAACTGAAACAGAAACTAATGGACTAAGCCTAAGAAGGGGCTTGTTGCTATAACAAATACCTAAAAATGTGGGAACAGCTTTGGAACTGGGTAATGGGTGACGATTGGAAGAGTTTTGAGGTGCATGCTAGAAAAATTTACATTGCCATTGTTATGGGAAAGGGGAGCAGGCCTGGAGCGGGTCTGCCTCGGGCTGGCCTGCAGTGTGTGGGTCCGTGTAGAAAAGATTTCACAATACTGGTCCAAGTGATTTTGAGAATACATTTATTAAAGCTGAGGAGAGTGAAACAGGGAAGGGCCTAGGATAGAAGAAGCAACAGGAGAGAGAGCCTAGGCAGGGTTGCTTTGGCTCACTAGAAATGTTTTGGAAAAGAACATCTCCAAAGGGCAGCTATCAGCTCACTGGAAAGTCAGAGAAAAGAGACAGGTTCAGGGGGTTAGCCCAGGATGAGCTGCTGCTGCCCATTGCTTCCCTGGTTGCAAGTCTCATGGGGACCCTTAGAGTTTAAGAGATAGAAAATTCACTCAAAAAAGAGATTCAAGTGGGGGTGCCCTACGGAGTTTGTGCCACTGGCTTCTGTCTTGAGGGCTTTTATCTACATTCGAAGGTGGGGATTTTAGGGGAGATTTCAATAGAATATTCATCAGCTTTTCCAGTTGTGCCCTTTCAGAGTCATGGTCTCCACTGGTTGGTCAGTGCCAGGGCAGAGGGTCATTAGTCATTGTAGCTGGTCCTGGCATCGCCTGCCTGGTTTTACTGCTTTTCTGGGCCCAGAGTTGAAATACAACTGAGGCCTAGATGTTATCTCTAGGAAGGAAAGGTCATGTGGGTCTAAACAGCATGACCAGCAATATGCCAGAGGCCAGCAACAGGCCACCCTGGGGGTAAGGTCCATTACCAGGTTTGCCCATTGCTAGGCACTCGGGGCTTTCTGCTCTGGCGACCTCCTGTATCTGACTGTAAGTTGCTGAGCCAGTTTGTTCAGCTATCTGTCTCATTTTCCCCATTCCATTTGCCAAGGAATTTTCCTAGCTTCTTACTGTCCGGCTTCACCATGAAAAGACCTTGAAAGGTTATTCTGGTGAGGTCTCAGAAGGAAAAGAAAGGTGCTGTAAAGAAAGCTTCAGTCTTCTTTAGAATAAAGAATCTAAGTAATCCTGAACAGAATTTTAAGGACAAGTTTTCTGAATTGGTTCTGGGGTTTCTGGAATTGGATGTGTGATCTGATTCAATTTAAAGTAGTTTAAGCCTATTTCAAGTAGTAAAAAGAGCACTAATCCATGGTATGATGAAGTGTTTATAGAGATATGCAAACTATCTGCATTGGATCCTCCTAATCAACCACTTATAAAAAGCAAGGGGGGGGAGGGAAGGGAGGAGGAGGGAGAGAGAGAGAGAGAGAGAGAGAGAGAGAGAGAGAGAGAGAGAGGAATTAAGAGACTATATATGATACTTTCAAACATTACTAGTAATTGAAAATGAGGACTATAATAACATTTACTAGTTGCCCCTAACGTTGTTGGAAATAAAAGAAGAGGTCAGAGATTGAATCCCCAGCTCAAGGGCATTCTGAGTGCCCTGATGAAGAGCCTCTCTGCTGTAGCTGCAGGGCTAAAATTGCTGAAGGTCAAATGCAGAACCTTATCCTGGGAATGTGAATTACAACAAAACTTGAACTCCCAGCCTTATAGGGTATCTACTGTTAAAGAAAAGGCATTGATTAGGAAAGAATGGGATCCTGTAAGGTGGGATGGGGGCAAGTGGTAAGACCCCGATGAAGCTGAGGACATTGAGCCCCTAAATTCTAGTCCTCTTTGCCAATGGAAGATGCCCTCTCCACCTCCAGGGGTCGCCACCTCCCCACCCCCCAGTGACATGGGCCTCTCCACCTCAGTTTGAGGGGATTCATCCTGCATTGCCTAAGGAAACAATTATGGCTTCCCCTGAGGCTGCTGCCAAGCAAGACAATGCTGATTCTCCTCAAGATCTGCTCCTTGCATATCTCTATAAACACTTCATCACACTTCCTCTCTCCCCATGAAGTACAAAGTGTGACCCATGAGGAGGTATACTCCACTCCAAAATAGCTATTTGAGTTTTCTACATTTATAGAAGCAGAAATCTGGGGAACACATGTGGGAATGGATACTAGAGGTATTAGATAATAGTGGAAGGAACATAAAGTTGGATCAGGCCAAATTTGATATGGACTCACTAAGCCAGCAGTTCTCAACCTGTGGGTCGTGACCCCTTTGGTGGTTGAACGACCCTTTCACAGGGGTCTCCTAAGACCATCCTGCATATCAGATATTTACATTACGATTCATAACAGTAGCAACATTACAGTTATGAAGTAGCCACGAAAATAATTTTATGGTTGGGTCACAACATGAAGAACTGTATTTAAAGGGCCAGAAGGTTGAGAACCACTGTGAGATCTTTCCTTTAATGTGCAGCTTTGGGAGTTAGAAAAGACTCTAACAGTTGGTTAGGTTAGTTGGCTGAAACCTGGACTAAAAGATGGCCCACTATTAGCAAATTGGAAATGTCTAATGTGGGGGCCGAAAAACATGAACACTTTTCCTCCCACCTTTTAAGTTGTTGTTGGGCTAATCATCAAATTAACAGAGACATATTAACAGGAGGAAATCAAAGTTTTCATGCTTGTGCATAGGGAATTCATATAAGTATGGAAATTCCAGAGACAGTGAGGCAACATCCTATTTAATAAAAGACAAACATGCAAATTGACCATACCATTGCTATGTCCCCAAGCCATGCCCACCAGCCAATCAGAGCGACTATATGCAAATTAACCCAACCAAGATGGCAGCCGACAGTCACGGAGCTGGAGCAAGCAGGAGGCTTGGTTTCCCCCACAATGGAGGAAGCCAAGCTTCCTGCCTGCTCTGGCCTCTGCTGAAGGAGTGGCTAGGGGGCTGGGTCGCTGGGAGCGGGGCGGGAACTATGCAGCTAGGAGAGGGGCCTGGGTCTCTGGGAGCGGGGCGGGAACTATGCAGCTAGGAGAGGGGCAGGAACTTCTGCCATGTCGCCATGGAAACGCAGCAGAAGTTCCCGCCCCGTAGCTGCTTGCTCATTCACTTACTCGCTCATTCATTCACTCATTCACTCACT
>NW_005358649.1:2094633-2116997 GCF_000412655.1 Myotis brandtii
AGGCAGTTGTACGCACAGATGCACTGTACTGGGTTCGGTGAGGGCTGTAACTAACGCCGACTTTGTTCTCTTGATAAAATGGGACCTCGGGAGCCAGGCTGCCCCAAGCCTGTAGGCCTGTGCCTAGGCCCGGAGTGGCCTTGGTCCCAGAACATGACAGAGGGTGCAGGTCGGGCTGAGGGGTCTGGCCCCCCCCCACCCCCCCCACCCCCATTCATGAATTTTGTGCATTGGGCTACTAGTTGGGTATAAAAGACATTTTTGGACAAAGGAGAAGGGGTGGGAGTGTGGGAAGGATAGGGTATTAGATTTCAGAAGTGAGAGTGGATGATTTACAGGTAGTTGAGGAAGAAGGGAAAACACGACAGGAACATCCTTGATAGGCAACTCAGAAACAATGAGATCCAGGATACATGTAGCGAACAGGCCACCGCCTAAGCCCTCTTATATACCATACTTAATTTAAATTAGGCTAAGGTGACATCCTAAACCAAGCATGTCAAACTCGGGGCCTGCGGGCCACATGCCTCCTTTATTTGGCCCATGTTGGCCTTTGAGTTTGACATGCTTCTCCTAAACTCTCTTTCCTGAAACAGATTTCTCTGTCTGAATCTCTTGGGCAGGAAAGCTGGGGGCTGAGGATCAAAGGTTCCCCCTGAGTCTTATTTCTTAACAAAGAGCTTAAAGTCAGTATCTTGCTCCCTTTCCATGCTGATAGCGTTCTGCAAACATGGGGAACATTCCTCAGACACGTCAGACTTTCTGTAAGGAGTGTGGCAAGCATCAACCCCATAAAGTAACAGGACAAGAAGAGCAAGGATTCCCTGTATGCCGAGGGAAGGCGGTGTTATGATAGAAAGCAGAGGGACTACGGTGGGCAGATTAAGCCGGTTTTCCTCAGAAAGGCTAAAACTACAAAGAGGATTGTGCTGAGGCTTGAATGCCCTGAGCCCAACTGCAGATCTAAGAAAATGCTAGCTATTAAGACATGCAAGCATTTTGAACTGGGAGGTGATAAGAAGAGAAAGGGCCAAGTGATCCAGTTCTAAGCTTCATATTTTGTTTTATTATGTGACAATAAAACCTTGAGGATAAAAAAAATCAATGTCTCAAAAAGGCAGTGTCAGGGTGGCAGAATTTTTGTTCCCTTGACCAACCTCTTTCGGTTTAATGTAGAGGAAATGGGCCACATTAGATTGAAATATTAGAGTGGATTTGTCATTTAAGACACACTCCCCATTCACTAGGAGCATTCCAAAGACATCCCTTTCACCAATACTTTAAGAAATAAATTTGTGAGAGAAGCCCCATCATCCTTGAAGAGTTCTATAGTTGGTCTTCTCTGTAGGCCACACCTTACTTACAGTGGGAACCATAGCCACTCATCTCTAAAACCTAAATGCAATGGGAATAATTAGAAGTACAGGAGCCAAGGAGTGGCTCTCAACCTTCAAAGGCAAGGTGGGTGTGATTCCTGGAATGGACAGCAGGGTCAAACCAGCAATCGGAATAGTCTGACTCTCACAGACCTGTGGTGTTGGCTACTTTAATCACAGTGTTTCTAAAAGTGAAATAGATAAGAAGCCTACTAACTTCTTACTTGATCGGTATAAGCATAGAAGTTCTAGAGCAGCGGTTCTCAACCTGTGGGTCGCAACCCCTTTGGGGGTCGAACGACCCTTTCACAGGGGTTGCCTAAGACCGTCAGAAAACACATATATAATTACATATAGTTTTTGTGATTAATCACTATGCTTTAATTATGTTCAATTTGTAACAATGAAAATACATCCTGCATATCAGATATTTACATTATGATTCATAACAGTAGCAAAATTACAGTTATGAAGTAGCAACGAAAATAATTTTATGGTTGGGGGTCACTACAACATGAAGAACTGTATTAAAGGGTCGCGGCATTAGGAAGGTTGAGAACCACTGTTCTAGAGCAAGTGAACAAAAATCTGAAATCATGAAAACAAAGAGTCAATGGCCTTACATGCCAAAGACTCAAAAATACACACCCCGCCCACCCCTCACCCTGACACACACACACTTCTCTCCTGAACTCCAGGCTTATATATGTAATTGCCTACTTGTTATCTTCACCTGGGTCTCAAATATATATCTCTAATTTAATGTGTCCAAAACTGAACTCAGGTTTTCCCCAAACCTCCACCCAAACCTCCTTCCCCATTTCAGTTGATAACATATTCATCCCTAAGTAGCTCTGACCAAAATCCATTAAGTTTCCCCAGTTTTCTTTTTCTCACACCCTACAACAAATCTTTTAGCAAATCCTGTCGGCTCCAGCTACTGCACAGGTAGCTATAGGAGAGTTATCTTTTTAAAATCATTTCCCAGAAGCCATGGAAAATAACTGCTATTTACATCTGATGGCATAGGACTCAGTCACATATCCATGCCTAGATTCAAGGGAGAGGAGAAATGTGGGCCTCATTGTTCTTGGAAACAAGTCAGGCTTCTCTTACTTTGGAGGAAACTGGGTCCTTAGAGTCAATTCTATCACAAATTCTAAAGAACCACAAGCCTCTCTAGATTGATATGTACACTGACTTTGTCTAGAAAAATAATATTAAAACCAGTTTTCTGAATACTAGGTATAATACTGGGTTAATATTACTGTATATCCAGGACACTGTAGGAAGTTGATTTTTCTACTTTGTCCAGCCAAATCTCTGACCTGTTTCAGTCAGGAATCTGTGTCAGAGACGAGAACCACTCTAGCTAGTTTATGAAAGGTTTTATTGAAAGATTAATTAATGGCATACGGAATTGTTGGGAAGGCCAAAGAAACTTAAGTCTAGGTAGACAGCTATTCCTCTAAATTACAAAGAGAGAAGCTTCCCCTGCGATCAAGAAGTCACCCACAAAACTGGAAAAATCTAGAACCACACCACTACTGTCACAGACAGAAAGCTGCCAATCATATGATGTACAAATTTACACTGATTGCAAAAGAATGCTGTTTACTAGAGTGGAGAGCTAGACCAAAGTAGCATGAATAACTGAAGTCGATGGGTAATTGGAGGAAAGCCATTTTAACTAGCATTTAAAATCTCCTTTTCTGATCATTTTAGTGGAAATACTAATTCAGTGTTAAAATAAGTGTTTTGAGTTTTATTTTTGCTTCTGCACCCCTCCTCCCACAATGCACAAGTAGTAAAAGAGCTGAAAGGAAGGCAGTGGTCCAGAGCAGAAACAAGATCCCTCATTTATTGAATAATCAGCCAAGGAAAGTCTGAGCATTGGCTGAATGTTTCCATACTGTGAGGTTTACACCAACAATAAAATAGTTAAGATTATAGAAAAAGACAGACATTAAAAATGTGAGACATTTCCACTGTAATCAAAACTGCATAGTCCTGGCATAAGAACAGGCATATAGACCAATGGATCAGAACAGAGAACCCAGAAATCGACCCAAGCCATTATGCTCAATTCATATTTGACAAAGGAGGTAAGAACATGTAATGGAGTAAAGATGGTCTCTTCAATAAATGGTGTTGGGATAATTGGACAGATACATGCAAAAAAATGAAGCTAGACCACCAACTTACACCATACACAGAATAAACTCAAAATGGATAAAAGATGTAAATGTACGTCATGAAACCATAAAAATCCTAGAAGAAAACATAGGCAGCAAAATATAAGACATCTTATATAGCGGAATATAGGGCAAGAGTAAAAAAAAAAAAAAAAAGGAACAAGTGGGACCACATCAAAATAAAGAGCTTCTCCACAGCAAAAGAAACCTCTCTTCTTACCCCTATTGACCTCCCAGATTCAGCTGCTTTTCTTTACCGCTCAGTTTAGCCACCAAACAGGCTTTTTCTTGAGGTTTTCCTTTCCCCTCAACTGGCACATAGTTGCACTCAAGTGTTTGTTGAATTGATTAATTAAAGAATGATTGAGAAGAGCAGTCTCCCCAGCCTCACATTTTTTTTGCTGTTCCCCTTTAAAAGATTGGTGCCTTTTATCATAACAACAAATAAGAGAAAATGACAACGTTCTAGGTTCTTAATAAGTTTGCTTCATCACTGTTCCTTTTTCTCCAGTTCCTTATTTGTTACCTAATATTCAGTAGCCCCTCTCTGCTAGAACCTTCTCTCAGTTGATCTCAGATTTAGAGCTAAACTGCTTGCAGTCATCTCCAGCCCAAAGCAGAGCATTGATGCTAAGACTAGCCATGATCACCTGGAGAAAGTACTTGCCTCACACCACAGATTCTTCCCCTGTTCTTTAGACCTTTCCAAACTGTTACAGAAAAAACAGAGAAGAACCAAGCAACGCTTAGAGAGATGGAATTACATTTATTATTACGCGCAGGCCCAGAGGAAAATGTCTCTCAAATTCTGGGTGAAATCACACACGAAGTTTCCCGTATTTATACTATTCCACCTTCTTTGTCTCCCAAACATGGGATTTTTCCAGTTCCCTTTGCAAGTTCTTAAAGGGCCCTATGTGCTGGGGCTTTGAGACCTCAACCAAAGGCTTGGCCTGGCGCCAGCACTGATAACTTCGTCTGGGGAAGGTTTAATGGCCTCTCTGAAATGGGAGTAGTCTTATTTTCCTTATTATTTAAGCCAGCAAGCATTTACAGAAGCCAGAAATAGCAGGGTTAAAATTTCAAACAACAGTTTTTATATAAGATGGATGCTTCAGAACAACTTTATAGACGCCTGTCTCGCTCCTCCCTAGCACCTGAAGCTACTACATTTGTGGCAAATTGTAATTTCCCCACAATGGCTGCAAAAATAACTTCCTACCCTACATGCTCTTCTTACAATATGATTCTTACTCTTCTTCTAGGTGGGGTGTATGCTTCCTCCCCTTGAATTCGTAATTGTGGTGGCAGTAATGTCATGTGACTCCTGGAGCTAGGTCATCGAAGGGGATAGAGCTTCTGCTTGGGTCTCTTGGGTCCCTTGCTCTTGGAAACCATGCTGTGAGGCAGGCCAAAGTGACCTACTGGGAGAGACCACATGGAGAGGCCAGGTAGAGTGTTCCAATGACAACCCCAGTGAGGCCCCAGCCAACAGCCATTTCTGGACATGTGAGTGAAGACACCTCCAGATGATTCCAGCCTCTACCACCCCTTGAGTCATCCAGACTTTGATAGGCCATCCCCACTGTGGCCTATGCAAATTCCTAATCCTCAAATTCTTGAACATAATGATTGTTTTATCCCACTAAGTTTTAGAAGCATCTATAATGTGGCAATAGTTACCAGATCAGCTGTTCATCCATTAAAATAAAAACCATATTGAGTTCCTAATATGTCTTAGATGGGCACTTTTTATCCCTACCAGCACCACTGATCTAAAAGGCTCTCTTCCTGGTCCTCAGAGGACTTGCAGCTGCCTCTTCCATTGCTATAAGTCTATTTGGGTTTAGTCCTCAGAAAGTCTTTCTCTGGGACCAGTTCTGTCTTATTATGTGTTGTTTGTCTGCAGCACAATAGCTATGTGGTTGCTAAGGCTGACCTACCCTCCAGTGACGCTAGGATTCTTCACCTATTATTCTAAGTTAATGTCTAAGCCAAAGCTTCATGGTTGCCACTGGGTCCAGATGGGGAAACTCTGTTCCCAGGAGTTTATTTGTCCAGCATGCTGCTTCCACATGCTCACTGCTTTTTTTTGGCTACATTGAGGGATAGTTACAACTACATTATAGGATTATTTTGAGGGGTCAATAGGACACATATGTCCCCTATAACATTGCCCAGCACACTGTAGGTACTCAACACATAATAATTTTTTGACCCTCTCATCTCTAGTTCAAAAGGTCTTAAGTTCCCAAAGGATCTTCCAGAATATTCTTGTTTCTAATCAGAGTAATATTCTAAGTTCAAAGTCCATTTTCAAAGCCAAAATGACTATCATGCTCTGTCACTAGTGTTGGATCTGGATAATTTTTTAACCTGGTGTGGGGGGAGGGATCTTCAGACATATTTTGAGGATCACACAAGTTTACCCACATTATTAAATATTGTATTCTCAGCACTATGATGCTCTTATAAATCAAATTATTTTGCAGTGTTAATGCAGAATTCAGAGAAATTTTTATACAGTTGATTTTTATTTCTTCAGATGCCACTTCTCCTATAGGGGACCAGAAGTCCATAGACATGTTCTCAGGGTCCTGAAGGAATCATTGTTATTATTTATTGTTGTCATTGATGTTGTTTATTATTGTTGTTATAAAATGGACTTGACTCTTTAAATATAATTTTAAAGCAATGGTTTCAATTCTGTGGTCACTAACCTTGAGAGGGGCCATGTCAGGGAAGTTCTTGAATGTATATAGGTCCATCAAATTTTTAGACTAAGTAATATTGCATACAGCTTTTCTTTTATCCCACAAGTGTATATAGATAGCATTATAGTTATCAATTTATTTTAAAGTGCTACTGAATTCATTCATATAGATTTAGCAACATTTATTTTTTTCAACCAATGGCTATTGAAAGTGTAATAACTATAATATAGGAACACAGTAAATATTTTCTATATAAAAAGGGTGCTTCTGCTCCCAAAAGTTCAAGTGTCATTTCTACCCTTCTCCTCCTTCTGGTGTTAAAGATGATGGATTCAGTCAGTCACCTTAGGGAACCAGGGAGATTTCAGAATTACAGCTTTTAATAGAAAGATTGCTTAACCATACATAATACTCACAATTTTCACCCAGGGAAAGCAAGAGTTATTTCATAACAGGCCACATCATATTGCAACAATCCAACTTGTGCGGCAGGGGGGAAGGGTGTTTCAAAAAGGGCAATGGCTATGTTTTTGTACAGATCTCTAATTTAACAATGTAATGTGATGGTGAAATGACTGGGGCACATTAATCAGTCTGTGACTACCACCACAACCCTGAATTGAGTAAGATATTCTTCATAGGAAAATATTCATTTCCCCGAAAAAAGTATTACTATTAGAATAAGCCTGAGTTTCAGATAGTTTTTATCTTCCCACACTTACATGACAAAGAATAATGTAGCTAATCTTTTTCTATGATATTTCTGGCTTATTTCTTAAACAGAAGGATTCCTGTTTCAAGAAAAATCTATAAATGTCCACTCTTCATGGGGGTGGGGGCATGGGGAGGGGTGGGTGATGGGAATCGCTTAAAAGTTATTGGTTCACTGCCATTATAATGAAAACCATGTGTCCAGGGAAATTTACAGCCATAAATCTCTCAGTGCACATAACTTCTAATTAAAACCTTATAACAATCTTTTCCAAATAATGAACACAATTTTGAGATCTAGTTTAATTTCATTATTTCAGAAATGGTCGTGAGAAATGTGTGTCTGGGAATGAGTTGCTACAGTACTGTGACTGGGATACCAGAGAAAAAGCCATAGCCACTATCTCTCCAAAAATGTGGGAGGAGAAAGGTTCTTGGCTTTTAAAAAATAGCACTTACTGTACAGAATTAATATCTAGTCAGGCTTAGGTTTCCTATTCGGTTAGATAACTAGTCTCTCCAGGAAGTGAATGTGTACACTCTAGACGGAATTCATATTAAGTTGAATAAAAATTATCTGAGCTACGCCTGAAACGCAGTGCAGAGTATATGGTGTTTTCTTGGTCCCAGGGACAGAATGTGTGTTGATGAAACCATGATTCCGTTCTTGGATCTTGCCATCTCATGCAGCCCAGTTTGCCTCTTGGCAACTCCTTCACCAATTCAAAGAGTGTTCACAAACTCCCGGGAGGACAAGCGTTTTCCCAGAGGAAGACATTGCAGTGAAGGGCACTCAAAACCGGGTCAGTGATCCCAGCGTAAGCCAACTCTCAAAATCATTCCATGAACAATGAAGCTTTCCTTTCCGTTAGAATCAGAAAGAAAGAACAATAATTTGGCCCTTAAAGTACGATATTAACTGCCTTCTTTATTGGAGATCGTTTCTTGTCTCCGTTGGATGACATGGATAATAATAAAAAACATCTTTAATCTATTAATTTAAATGGAGCACTTACTCTACCCTGAAGATGCCTCTTTGAGCTCTTTTTCTTTCTACTGAAAGTCGTCAACAGATATAAGTCACTATTCAAATACAGTAAACCTAATGGGTGTATTAACATTAAGTTAATTCAACTATGAATATGCCCTAATAATAGTTGATAGATATTATAAATGGTACTTTTATGGAGGCAAAATACCATTTAAGCATAGGTAATACAGGTGATAAACTATGAGCACCGGCCCAACTAGAAAACATATGCACGGCCTCTGTGCCAACTCAAATAGAGTTTTATTGAATGCACCTGAGTGTAAGCCTCCTTTTAGTATTCCCTTTTAATAGCTTAATACGAACCAGTTATAGCCCAGCTAGCTAGTGCCTATGTGTTAAAAATTCAGAAGGCTGCATCAGACAAGCTTATCAGTTTATGGAAACTCATCAGAGGCAGGCTAACGTGGATTTAATGTTTTTTCAAAAACCCCATTTTTAAATTAACCTGGCCCTTTGTTGTAAATTATTTGCACAATCTGCTTAGAACATCTAAAGCCCGGCCTATCAAAGGTTTCCCAAGACCCTTAATTCAGGCCTGGCCTTTATGTTAAAGAGCTCGAGCTGCTGTTTGCATCAAGGGCTCTGGGATTACGACTGAAGCAGGCTACCTAAGAGTGATCATTCTCCGCGAACATCTGCAGCCATTGAGATGGCGACCGGCTCAGAGGGCCGGCAAGCAGGCCATTATGGCCTGGCCTCTGTGTCCTCCCAGCTGCAAGCCCACACGAGGGCCAGGTGCAGAAGCCTCGCTCAAGAGGAGACTATAGGGTAATGGTCACAGCGATTACGAACTGATAATTATCCCCTCCCTATTTCCACATTTCAACCCACTGGTTGCTTCACTAATTATTTTCTCTTTACTGCTGAAAATGGTATCCTATGGCTGGAGGCTGATTACATTTTTCTTTCTGGCAAGGCTTTTATTTCAAAATTATGTAGCATGTAATTTGTTAGATTGTACCCATTAGCCACAAACCTGAAGAAATCGCCCTATTGACTGTTTCACAGTGGAAAGGTTGAGGGCTAATGCAAAATATTATACTCTCCATTTTTTAAAACTATAACTCCATATGTGGCCCACTTGATTTTTTTCTTAGTCTGTTTCTATTGGTTGAGCAAGTGCTCAATTTATCTTTGTCGATCTGTCCTTGTTTTCAGACACAGACTTAAGAAGCTGTAGTTTCTTTCTGCGTACCAACTATAAAGCACGCCACTGTGCCTTCATTCACCAACGTGGCACAAATTTTATCCGATACAATAAAATAAGCATTTTTATAGTCGTGTGCTCTATGGCCAAACACTAATTAAAAACAGGACGGAGCTTTTATTTCCCCCATTAGCGATATGGGGGCCAAAGTGTCTTTAGTAGAACAATGGTTTTCATTGCTATGCAACAAAGTTTTTAAAGGCTGAACATGAGAGTTTCAAGTGAATATCCTGCAAATACAGGGAGCTGCTCCCTGATGTTAAACTAGGTAACTGCCATGATTGATGCTGAAAAAGAAAGGCATTGGGAATGAGATGTTTAAAAACTAAATCATTGAAACAGTTGTAAAGTGAGCACAATGCTCTCACACAAGTGAATATAAATCTTTTCATCCAGCCTCACAAACCTCACCAACTGGCCAAGTTTTCATCAGTACAGGAAAACCCCAAATCCGACAGACAGCTGCAACCAACGCCAGTGACAGCGTAAACAGAGACTGAACATTTGTGGTCATTTTGAAGCTATGAGGGGGGAACACTGTTCCCATCTTTTTGTTCTTCCTCTCACTGGGGAAGGAAGGAAGGGAAGGGAAGGGAAGGGAAGGGAAGGGAAGGGAAGGGAAGAAACAAGCTAGTGGGAATACTAAAGTCAAACATATTTTCTAGATCTAAGATAACTCTGCTACTTCATGAATATTACCTATATTATGTGGAAATTGGTTAGCTTACAAAATTATATTTATTACTTAAATTTTAAAATCCGTCTTATTAGGTAGCATAAAGTTACTAATTGAATTTATTTTCTTCTTTCCCTTTTTTTTAATAAATAGAAGCTCATGCTGTTGAACTTTATAGAATCCAACACTTCTTTTTTACATAACTTTTTTCTAGAATATGAGAAGCAAACCAAGACTGTAATAGAGAAGAATCAATATTTTTAAATGAACCCTACTGTATCAAATGAATTCAGAAAGCACTTTTTAAGATAAATAAATGGATTTGATCTCAGACATTTCTCATAGCAATGTTTTTTCTGATATATCTTCTCGGGCAAGGGAAACAAAAGATAAAATAAACAAGCGGAAATACATCAAAATAAAAAGGTTTTGCACAGCAAAGAAAACCATTAACAAAAATGAAAAAGCAACCCACTGAATGGGAGAACATATTTGCTGATACATCTGATAAGGGATTAATATCCAAAATTTATAAAGAACTAATAAAACTCAACACCAAAAAAAGCAAGCAATCCAATTAAGAAGTGGGTGAAAGACCAGAATAGATACTTCTCCAAAGAGGACATACAAATGGTCAATAGATATATGAAAGGATGCCCATCATCACTAATCATCAAAGAAATGCAAATTAAAACCGCAATGAGATATGACCTCATACCTGTCAGAATGGCCAGCATCAACAACAACAACAAAATCAACAAACCACAAGTCTTGGCAAGGATGTGAAAAAAGGGGACCTGTTGGTGGGAATGCAGATTGGTGGAGCCACTGTGGACAGCAGTATGGAGTTTCCTCAAAAAATTAAAAATGGAACTGCCTTATTACCCAGCAATTTCACTTCTGGGAATATTTCCAAAGAAATTGCAACACTAATTCATATGCACCCCTATGTGCATCACAGCATTAATTACAATAGCCAAGATTTGGAAGCAGCCCAAGTGCCTGTCAGCAGATGAGTGGATAAAAAAGCAAGGGTACATTTACACGAAGGAATACTACATGGCTGTAGAAATTAAGGAAATCTTACCTTTTGTGACAGCAAAGAGTATTATGCTAAATGAAATAAGCCAGTCAGAGAAAGACAGGTACCGTTTGATTTTACGTATACGTGGAATCTAATGAACAAAATAAACTAACAAAGTGGAGACAGACTCATGGATGCAGAGGATGGAGTGACAGCTGTCAGAGGGGAGGGGGCTGGGAGCTGGGTAAGAAGGGTGAAGGGATTTTTTTCTTGCATTGCTGGTTTGGTGGTAATAAACTCTCTTAGCCCTTAAAAAAAAAAAAAGAAGGGTGAAGGGATTAAGCAAATTAAAAAAAGAAAGACTCTTGGATACAGACAACAGTATGGTTATCGCCAGAGGGAAGAGGGGGTGGGGAAGGTAGGACAAGGTAAAGTGGAGATAAATGGTGATGAAAGGAGACTTCAGTTGGGGTGGTAAATACACAATATATTTACGGAAGATGTATTGTAGAATTGTATACCTGAAACCTGTATAATTTGATTAACCAATGTCACCCCAATAGATTCAATAATAAATGAATGAATAAATAAATAAATAAATAGAAGAAAAAGGGGAGAGATACAAACTTCATTGACTATTACTTTTGCTATATGAAATATTATCTAGAACTCTCCGTTGGGATTGTGTATTCCCTATGACATTATGTCAAAATCTCATTCTTTTTCTCTTGCAGTGTGGAAATGTTTCTGTATGTTATAAGTTGGTCTCCCTATTTTGTTAAGGAAACAAATAAAACGAACACATTTTGTGGCCCACTTGAACATGAACACCAAATAGCAAACATTAGGGACAGATCCAGGACTCGTGACCCTTCGGAGTTAACCATCCCCAGCCCTACACTTTCCCCAGGCTCTGTCTCAGCTAAGACAAGCTTGTGAGTTCTCTATAGGACACCGGAGTTGGAGAGATGCCACTGGCACTTACATGTAACCTGTAAAAATACTTATTATTGAATTTAATTCATATATTGTAATTGTCTAATTCATATACTATCTATAATAATAAAAGTGTAATATGCTAATTAGACTGGACAGCCGAATGAGCTTCTGGACGTCCTTCCGGATAACCTTCTGGATGAAACTGGGGCTGCGAGGGCCAAGCCTCCTGCAGGAATTTCGTGCATCGGGCCTCTAGTATCTACTATAATTCAGATATCTAGGTATTTTCACACACCTATTAGCCTAAAGTTGAGAGTGATTAAAAAATTTGCCAAAGGCATTTACTTTTTCTTTTTTTTTCTTTATTCTTTTTTAAAATTAAAAACATTGTACAGTTTGCAAATACCATGTTGGTCACCAGGCCAGGGGTAGCAAATTCCAATTTATTTTAATATTTGCTCTAATTTCTCTGCACCAGTCATTTCCAGAAACCAAAGCAATATGTTTTTAATATTCTAATTTCTTCAAGAATATATGCTTATCATATCTCTGACTCTAGGCCCAAGATCACAAAACCTGTAAGTGCACTGAATTCTTGCTGCTTCCTCTCTTGGAACAATGTGACTGTCAACTCTGGGCAGAAATGCTTTGGCTCTGACCATCTACACCTCTGCAATGGCACTGACACTCATGGCATATAATACTTAATGACCTGGAACCATAAATTATTTATGAAAGTTGCTTCTAAATGCACACCTTTTGGACATTTTTGTTCCTGTCTCTCACTCTTTTATTTTCTTTCTCTCTCATTGGGAACCAAACCGGAGATAATAACATTGAATCTAGTCACGTTGTCAAAAGTTGTTTAAAACAGCACAGTTACCCGATTACACCCAAGTGCCTGGCGTGCAATTCTGTAAGCAGGCAAACTGCAGCTCACCACGCCAAGGGAACCTTACACTCAATCATCATCTACTTAGACTGAGCAAATTGGGCTCCTTTTGCTACCCACAACTCCACTGCCTCATAATTGGACAATTACCCTTAACTACTTTTTGAAAGTAGTACGTGCCATCTGTCACATTGTGATTTTCACTTTTGCTCTCATCCGGGGGATGCCAGAGTTGGGGGATGCTAAACACATTGAAGTATGGAAAAACTTAAGAGGCAAAGTCTATTTTCACTTGTTTGTTGGGGATGTGCTCACCAGTTAAGAATGCTAATAATATGGAAATAATTCCCAGAAGTTTTTGGTAAAATTCCAGTTATATAGGAGTTAAAGATAGTCAGTTGTAGGAGTCAAGTACAAGTCAAAAGCAAACACTGTGGCTGCGAATTTGAGTTAGCTGGTATTTAAAAGGACAGTTAAGTGGTAACTCTTCAGTCTAACCTCTCTTAACCTCTACACTATGTGTGACTTGCAATTTTCTTAGTCATAATGTCGCAGTGTATTTTCACTCTAAATTTCAGACTCAGATGCATACTTAAATTACACTGCCTTCCATCTCACCCTAGAAACACTCATACAATACCTCGTTTATGAAAACTAGAATCATTATTTTGCTTACTTTTTATGTTAACTTGATGTCCTTGGTTTTTACATTTTCTCTGGAAATTCAGTGAGTTCTTCAGCTTCATAAGATTTTCATTTTTTTCTGAAAAAGTGTACATTAATATGGTATTTGTTTAATAAAAAATTAAATTTTATCTTGAATATTTAGATGATCAAAATTAGAATGAACTTAAGATTCTGGTAGACATGTACACCACTGTCTGGCAAGCAGACCACTTCTTCTTCGGGAACTGCTCCTTTCCCAAATCCAAACACGTGGATCCAAGAAAGAGCCCCGTCAAACACAGGGCCACATTTGATTGGTCCAGGAGTAGGCATCTGACCTGTAATAACCAATCAGATTCCTTCTCCAGACCTTTTGTACTGAATGTAATGTGGAGAGTTGATCTATTACTAGTGGTAGAAGCTACATAATAGGAAACAGTCATTTTTAATGTTCATGTCCCCTGTCCCATAGAAGAATATGATCAGATGATAGAGGGGATGAAATTAATCTATAATAATAAAAGCATAATATCCAAATCGACCCAATGGCCGAAAGTGCAACCACCATCTGGACTACCATGCTATGACACCCGCTGGCTCCAGGCCAGCCAAGGCTGGTGTGATGCAATTGGTCGGGGGCCAGCCATCGCCCCATGATCTGCCTGCTGGCTCCAGGTCAGCCAAGGCGGTGTGATGCAATTGGCCGGGGGCCAGCCATCGCCCCATGATCGCCCTGCAGAGGGAGGCCCAGGCCACTGACAGTGGGCTGTGGCAGGTGAGCGGGGCCTCCCTCTGCGGGGCGATCGATTGCGGGGCTCCTGGATTGTGAGAGGGCTCTGGCTGGGCTGAGGGGACCCCCCCACACACACCCTCCAGTGCAAGAATTTCATGCACTGGGCCTCTAGTCTATATATAAGTACTGGGTGCTAACCGATTGCACCACTGGAGCTCCTAGTCTATATATAAAAGCCTAAGTGACCATTTCAACCGAACAACCAGAACGACCTGATGACCAGCCGGTAGCTATGATACCCACTTACCCAGACCTTGCTGCTGGGGCCCTGACAGCCCTGAATCTGGTTCACCTGCACCCTGGACCCAGACAGGAGGGAGCCCGATTCCGATTTGGCCCTGATCACTAGCCAAGTCGAGGGACCCCACCTGTGCACGAATTCATGCACCAGGCCTCTAGTAGAGAAATAAAAAGGTAGACAACTGAATGAAAGACACCTGTCAGCATCCATGTCCCTAGTTCCTGGTTTTCCTAGGACCCAGTCATATCTTTACCCTTGTGGTTTAGCTCTTGAATCCTCTGCCTATCTAATTTGGCCCTGATCGCTAGCCAAGTCGAGGGACCCCACCTGTGCACGAATTCATGCACCAGGCCTCTAGTAGAGAAATAAAAAGGTAGACAACTGAATGAAAGACACCTGTCAGCATCCATGTCCCTAGTTCCTGGTTTTCCTAGGACCCAGTCATATCTTTACCCTTGTGGTTTAGCTCTTGAATCCTCTGCCTATCTATGCTACTTCAAGATGGCTTTCGGTCACTTACAATTAAAACAGAATTAACACACTCGTGCTAAATCCTAAGTAATGTAGATCTTGAAAATAGGAAAAACTATGGTTACAATGGAAAAACACTCCTTGACATTGGTGTTTATCTTCATTTACTCTTCAGCACAATAATAGAAGAAAAGTTTATGAAAAAATCCCAGAATGTCAGAGGAGTCCAGCCCACCTTTCCCTCACCTCACCCCTAAAATCCTGTATCACATACAGTGAGAATCAATATATCAGCAATTATTTGGTATTTTTTCTTTTCTCAGCATTGGCAAGGATATAGGAGAAAAATAAAATATGTCCCATTTGATTACATTTTCCTATATTACTCACTTAGTAAGAAGTCACTGCCTTAATAATTTGGCTAAAGACACATGGGTAGCAAATTTAAATTTAAGCCAAGATTTAAATACAGGAATTATTTTTCAGAGTCTAGATTTTGTAAAACTACTAACTACATATTATCTCTTTCCAACCAAGAGCATTTTACCATTCCACTTCAATTCCTTTCATTTTGACAAATTTTCAACTTAAAGAAAAGTTGAAAGAATAGGACAATGAAAAGTCCACGTGCCCTTCATCTAGATTTGCCAGTTGAGATACATTTACTCATTCTCATGAAGGTATGTAGGTAGGTAGGTAGGTAAATCGATAGATTAATTGGTGCTAAACTACTTGAAAGTAAGCTGCAGATACGATACTTCACCCCTCAATACTTCAGTGTAAATGTCTGAAGAATAAAAATTCTGTGCAGTCATCCTAATATACTTACTATTCATTGGACCTGTACAATGAATTTAGCTAATCAAATTGTTTACACCAAGTTATGTCTGGTAATTCACAACTAGGATTAAAAAGAGTAAATATAGTGATTACTATATCTAAACTGTACATTTATTGTAAGTGAAAATGATTTATATGCACAATATATAATTTGAAGATAGATGTATGTAAATTTCTTTTAAACATTTTGAAAATGTTTAAAATTCATGCAAAAGTTTTTAAATTTCTTTAAAATTTCTATAATTTAAATTTTAGTGTATAAAAATAAATCATTTAAAGTTTACATTTCAAAGATGTTATAAAAATATTTTGGATGCTGGAATATGGCAATTATATTTCAGTCTACTTTTTAATATGTGGTTAATCACTAAATTTTAAGTAATATGTTTGTTTACAAATCATTCTTTTTCTTTCATATTTAAATTTATTTAAATTAAATTAAATAGCATGGGTCACTTAAGAACTGCAGAAAATTTGAAATTTACCTCAATTTATGGATATTAAATATATTAAATAAACTTCATAAATACAACTTAATAATGTGATATATAATATTTTTTACTTAAAATAGTTTCTTTATAAATCACTTCATAAAAATGGTGAAATGATTACAAAAATTCACAAAGGAGGTCTGTGAGATTATTATATATTACAGTGAAAGGAATTCACTAATCAAACATGTTGGAAAACTGTTCTAATCTACTTTACTTATTTTCCAAAGAGTTCAAGTACACACAGTAGATATATTATTGAAGGAACAAGCACACCTACTGAGCACATAACACTATCCACAAACTACCACAATTTGTTTTATCTTTTTGAATATGTTTAGAAAGTTAAAGTTTTAATACACATAAGCATATGCACCCACACTCAGACAGTTGGTGAAAATGACAGTAAAGGGTCTGGCCAATCAATGGCTTATGCACCTCAGTAAATAAAAATAACTTCTGGCCCTAGCTGGTTTGGCTCAGTGGATAGAGTGTCGGCCTGGGGACCAAAGGATCCCAGGTTCAATTCTGGTCAAGGGCACATACCTTGGTTGCAGGTTGCAGGCTCCTTCCTGGCCTAGGCCCTGGTCAGGGTGCATCGATGTGCTTCTCTCACATCGATGTTTTTCTCTCTTTCCCTCTCTCTTCCATTCTCTCTAAAAATCAGTGGAAAAATATTCTCGGCTGAGGATTAAAATAAAATAACCTCTGAAATTTTTTTAAGGGCAAAATCATCCAAGAAATTTTTAAAAACTTAAAACAGTAACCATAGAATTGATTTATCCTCCCAAGAATTTAAGCAGACAAGGTCAAGGTCAGCCTTGATTGACATGTAGAATTTTATGTATTTCAAAATGTGTAAAATTTTAATTAAGTTCTAAATCACTTTAGATGAAAGTATGCAAAGAAAATTATTTTCCTACTACAGAATCACAGGGATTTAGCTTGGCTCCCTGAGGTCTGTACAAATCACTTAATCCCTTTTCCTCGGTTTCCGGTTGGGAATTACATCCCCACCATATAGAGAGGGGGTGAGCAAATACTCTAACATCTATAACGAGCTTTGAAGCTTGGTAATGCGGATGTACTGGTTGGAGAGCAGCACTATTGTTTTCATTGTGTTTCATTACTTTTCTAACCCAGGCTTTCTGCGGATGGGCGCCCGCCTCAAAGCATTCACGGTATGTGTGCTTCACAGGGCCACATTGGTGGCTGTCTGTGTTTACACACAAAACATCCACTTACTCTTCGGTGAATTTCTATGAACTATTATTATTGGATACTTTCCCATTATTTTAAGTTACCTCAGTCACCAGAATTATTTCATTAATACAGGTCAGAAGTGCTCTTACCGTGCACACTCTGCATTGGGTAACAACACTTATTTCCCAGGTATAACTTGACAAAAAAAAAAAAAAATAGTGGGATTTTATAGCCTGCCAAATGACTATGTCATCAAGCAGAGCTGGTATTTAAAATATGTGTACATGACAAAATCAAATATTGCCAAATCGATGTGACATCCATGAGAAGAAGTACATTAATGAAATAAGACACATTTTGCCCTGACCCGTTTGGCTCAGTGGATAGAGTGTCGGCCTGCAGACTGAAGGGTCCCAGGTTCGATTCCGGTCAAGGGCATGTACCTTGGTTGCAGGCACATCCCCAGTGGGGGGTGTACAGGAGGCAGCTGATTGATGTTTCTAATTCTCTATCCCTCTCCCTTCCTCTCTGTAAAAAATCAATAAAATATATTTAAAAATAAATAAGACTCATTTCTCTTCTCCTTTCTTTGTCAATTTGCATTTCAGAGTGATATGAATGCTTATGTTCCAAACTGGAACCAAGAAACACTTCTCTATTACCATTGAAATTTAGATCATTTTGCCAGACCTCTCTTTCTTAGGACTCACGCAATGTCTTCATCTGCCAAAAAAAAAAGTAAGTTTCACTAAATTTTGTCACACAAATAAGAATTCATTTCAAATATTAATCTATTTGAAACAATACTACCTTTTATTCCTACATTACATTTACTCTGAAAATTTTAAACTAACAATAATTAAAATTGTTTTAGCTAGATATGATACTTATTTATGAGAAATGACAATATACTGAGTGCATTCTACACAGAAAAAAATGAAGCCAGTCGCATCAATGCAATATTATTAGGAAACTGCACGTGTATTCTAATGGTATCATTTAAAATAGTTTTTGTAACTTTTGCTTTGTTTATATTAGCTATTCATTACTTGCTAAATGCTGGAATGAATGAATGAATGAATGAATGAATGAATGAGTTGTGAGGTTTAAATAGCAGAAATTTATTTTCTCACAGTCTGGAGGCTGAAAGTCCCAGATGAGGGTGCCAATGTGGTTGGTTTCTGGTGAAGTTCTCTTCTGATTTTCTTGCTGAGTCCTCCATGGTGAAGAGAAAGAGAGAGAGCACTCAGTTCTATGGTGTGATAGGATTAGTGCCCTTCTTATAAGGTCAGAGCCCCACCCTTATGATGTGGTGTAACCTTATTTATTTCCTTATAAACCCTATCTCCAAATACAGTCACATTGAGGGTGAGGACTTCAACATATGGATTTGGGGGGGAGGGGGCACAAATATTCAATCCATAACATCATGTAGGCACCATTATAGTATAAAATAGAAACAGGATAGTTTCATCTTATGAGTAGAATCATACAATAGGTAGCCTTTTCAGATTTGCTTCTTTTGCTCAGTAATATGCATTTAAGGTTCCTTCATGTCTTGTCATGGCTTAGGAGCTCATTTCTTTAGCATGGAAGGGTAGTGCATTGTTTGGATGTACCACAGTTTGTTTAAATATTCACCTCCTGAAGGACATCTTGGCTACTTCCCATGTTTGACAATCATGAATAAAGCTGCTGTAAATATGTGTTTCCCAGTTTTTGTGTGGACATAAGTTGTCAGCTCTTTTGAGTAAATGCCTAAAAGCATAATTGCTGGATCAAATGGTATGACTATGTTAAGCTTTGTAGGAAACAGCCAAATTATCATCCAAAATGGCTGTACCATTTTTGCATTCTGATAAATGAGAGTTCCTGTTGCTACACATCCTCACCAGCATTTGGGTTGTAAGGTTTTTGTATTTCAGCCATTCTAATAGAGGTGTATTTCATTGTTTTAATTTGCAATTCCCTAATGACATACAATGTTTAGCACCTTTTCATATGCTTACTTGCCATTTGTGTATCTTCTTTGATGAGGTGTCTAGTCAAATGTTATGCCCATGTTTTATTTATTTGTTTGTTTGTTGTTGTTGTTAATCCTCACTTGAGGATATTTTTCCATTGATTTTTAGGGAGAGTGGAAGAGAGAGGGAAAGACAGAGAGAAGCATCGATGTGAGAGAAACACATGGCCTGGGCCAGGGAGGAGCCTGCAATCAAGGTACATGCCCTTGACCAGAACCCTTTGGTCCAAAGGCTCACGCGCTCACCCTCGATCCACTGAGCCAAACCAGCTAGGGCTATTTATTTATTTATGTAAGATATATTTTTATTGATTTCAGAGAGAAAGGGAGAGATATATAGAAACACCAATGATGAGAGAATCATTGATCATATGCTCATGTTTTAATTGATATATCTGTTTTATTGTTGAGTTTTAAGAGTTTTTTGTGTGTTTTGGATAACAGTGCTTTATCAGATATGTGTTTTGCAAATATTTTCTTTCAGTCTGTGATTTGGCCTTTCATTCTCTTAAAGTCCTTTATATTTTAAGAATCCATTTTGTACCAGGCTCTGTAACTAGAGACCAACATTACAAAAATAGGTAAGATATAGCACCTTTCTTCAAAGGGTCCATAATCAAGTTGGGGAACATACATTAATAACAAATATCTACATTACAATGACATAGTGCTTTAAAAATATGTATACAATGAATTTTTTGGCATAAAAAACAACAAGGTCATCAATAATTCTTCACAGAGAAGGTAAAGTAAGATTTAAAGAATGAGTCAGCATATCTTAAGAAGAAAAGGGAAATGAGCATTTTAACAAAGAGCATGTGTTAAGACATGGAAACATAAAAGGAAGTGGGACTGTTCAAGGCATTGCACATAGTTTTACAATCCTAGAAGGTGAGGATAACCCATATCATGAAAGTTTTTGATAGTATTTACAAGGATCTCAGAGTGATCTTGTAGTTGGCCAAATGTCTTAGAAACACGCACTTGTTACAGAGGAGGAGGGATATGGTCAAATGTGCGATCATGTGAAAGATAGGACTGTCGAAACAAAAGTAACAGAGGCCACTTAGGCATGAGGGGTGGCGAGGGGGAGTATATTTTTTAAATAATTATGAGTTAAAAATGACAATATTTAATAATCAGTTGAAAGTGAAGGTAAAAGAGAATAAATATTTGAAAGCATCATCGGGGTTTTAACTTGAAATGATTGATGGATAGTGTTGCACCTAATGAAGAAAATAAATACTCTCGAGTTAAATTGAGATAATCGTCTCTATTTTCAAAATATTGGAAGTGAGATGCCTTTGAAAATTTGTCTAGAGCTGTTTCTGTCAGGGTTACAACACAAAATATATGGTGTGCTCAAAAAACAGTGTTTGAATAGACTTAATGAAGAAACCACTTACAGGGTTTGAGTAGCAATAGAAGAAACCAATAAGAAATGTTGAAGCACCCGAGTCTAGTAGCCAGAGGTAAGGCTCCACCAGGCCCAGGCTTGGAGGGAATGAATGAAGAGAGCAGTCACCAATCCAAAGAGGTCTTTAGTAGACACAAACTGTGGCCATTGGTACAGGAACACAACCACTAACAACACGCTGGCCGAGAGAAAGGGCATCAAGGGATGAATATGCTCTCCTCTTTGCTCTCCCACAATTTCTTGTCAGTGGTTTTCACTGACCAAACACAAACGGAAGGAGAGAGCAAGAGAGCCTATTCATGAGTCTGCAAAGGTGGGCCTTCTGGGGCCCTTAGCAGGGTAGGGAAGGGAGAAGGTGGATCTGGAGATTCAGAGATCTGGAGAATATCCTCCATAGAGAAAATTCTAGAATACTCTAGGTCAGAGGGAGATCTATAAATTAAGTTTGGGGATTTATCACCATGTAGGTTGCAATTGAAATAATGAAATAGAGATAAGACCCATTTCACAAATTAGAAAACTTAATTCATAAATAAGTCATAAATTTTTAAAGTTATAATTATTTATAATATATGCTATAATAATTATACTAGAACTCTGGTACACACAAAAATCATGCACTTGGGGGTGTCCCTCAGCCTGGCCTGCACCCTCTCGGGGGATGTCCGACTAACAGGGAGAGGACCTAAGCTGGCAGTTGGATATCCTTAGTGCTACTGCGGAGGCAGGAGAGGCTCCCGCCACTGCTGCTGCACTAGCCAGCCATGAGCCCAGCTTCTGACCACCAGGGGACAGCTCCTGCATTGAGTCTGCCCCTTGTGGTCAGTGCACGTAATAGCAACTGGACATTCCATGGTTTGGTCAATTTGCATATTAGCCTTTTATTATATAGGATAATTATAAATAAAATTCATAGTTATTTGGCTAAAGACTATCAGGTAATAAAGACTCTGGTCTTCAGGATCCTGGTCTTCTCTCTCTCTCTCTCTCTCTCTCTCTCTCTCTCTCTCTCCCCTAATGATCTTGAACAATGATAACAGACCTTGACTATCAAGCCCATTGGTGCAATTTTTTGTATTATGCATAGAGAATATTATTTTCTCATCTATCCCAGTCTTCATGGATCACATGGAGATGAACCTATGTTCTAGCTTCAGGGGTGAGCTCTTGTCCCAGACTTAGCCTATTAGAATATTCCATTCCTCTGAACATGTGTAAGTAATTGATTCAGGAGTTGTGTGCCCCAATCTATCATAACCAGAATAAATGGCTGAAAATGTTGACAAAGAAGCTTTCTCCTGAGATGCTAAGATTTAAAGACGTGAGCCCAGAGTTGCTGAAGGCCTTTCTGCCACTACTGGGGGAAAATGCAAGATTAAAACTGAAACACACATCAAAAAGAGAAGAGGAGGAGGAGGAGGAGGAGGAGGAGGA
>NW_005358649.1:2117067-2127734 GCF_000412655.1 Myotis brandtii
GAGGAGGAGGAGGGGGAGGAGGAGGAGGAGGAGGAGGAAAGAAAGTTTCTACCTGCAATAGTGAAGCCAATTGAACCTTTTGACTTCATAGTTATGAAAAGAAAAAACATGTCTCCCTTTTCTTGCCATTGTCAGTTTGAACTTCTTTCTGTCACTTGCAACTGAAAGAAGGCACACTACTATATGTATGTTGACTTTCATTAATATATAAAATTATTTTCAAAATTGTATTTGAACTTAACCATTGAAGGTCTTCTGTCAATCCAAGGTTATATAAGTTGCTATTTTGATTTCAGAGAGGAAGGGAGAGGTAGAGAGAGGTAGAAACATCAATGATGAGAGAGAATCATTGATTTGCTGCCTCCTGCATGCCCCACACTGGAGGTCGAGCCCACAACCTGGGCATGTGCCCTGACCTGGCATTAAACCATGACCTACTGGTTCATAGGTTGATGCTCAACCACTGAGCCACACCAACTGGGCTAAGTTGCTATTTTTTAAAGCTATTGTCAATAATTCTTGAACTTTTTAATTATGACCCACAAGGCAAAATCCACATAAAAGTCTGAACTAAGTGAGCTATCCTGAAACTTCAGGTCCTTTCATTCAAGCAGATTTCATAATTTAAGAAAAAAAATGGAGAAAAAAATATTACTTCAGAAAATATACACTAAAAAATACTTGGATAAGTCTGTTTGTTTTATTTTCACACTTTTGTCATGTCTTAGAACCTCAAAGCCTAAATAACATAAAGCAAAAAATGTGGTCATGAAAATTTGATATCATGAAGTATTACTCCTGAAATATTTAAAATTCAAACAAACTAGTGGCTCTCCAGTTTCCATTTGCTTTTATGTTTTCAAAATGCAAATGGGATGGAATCGTTGATAGATTATATTGTATACTTTATTGATTTATATATAGAATAATTCATGGTATTCACAATTGAAATATAATGCCTGATATGGTGGTTCTCGTGACAACAGAGTTCCTCCAAGTTACAGAAATGTCTTTTCGATTTGTGGTGCACAGTGATTGCAACAGTATAAAAATGCAGTTTTGTTGAGTTATTTTTAACATATGTATGAGATGACTTCAAGATTTTGAGGGAGAGAAGGGTAAAATGAATGTTTCTCCAAAGACATTTTTCTTCCAGACCGAATAGTGGCAACGTTAAACCTGCCCTCTGTAGACTGTGTCATCTGGTCCTGGCCAGAAGAGGCCCCTGAGTATGTGGCGGCCATGACCTTCTCCCCTTCACGCCAATTTTCTGGTTTGAGTGCACGTGCTCTGAGGCGTATAAACTGCTTTCCTTTCCTTATTAAGACGTTGACACACGTGTCCCCGCAGGAGTGAAGAAAGACTTCAAAATTGAAATGAACCACCCTTGGGGTTCCGTGTTCTTCCTTTCTTTCTTCTCTTCTCTTTTTCCTTTCTCTTTATCTCGATGAAGACGAAAACAGCAGGGAATATACAGACCCTGACATCGCCAGAAAACAAAGTATTTCCGCAGCACTGAGAGGCATTTAGTGCTAAGACAGAAATGTGGTCCTTCTGTTGTTCTTCTGTAAGGAGGGGTTTTTTAAAAAACACAAATGAAATAGAAATCATTTCAGGGTGAAGGGAGAGCCCATGTTCCAGGACACGCTGCTCTCTCACCATTCTCAGGGCATCGAGTGATAAAGAAAGTGAAGAAAAAGGGAAAATGGCCTAATCAGTGTCCCATCAACTGAGTGGATAAACTAAAGAAAATGAAAATGATCCGTTTTTACTGATTAAAGTGACTTTTCAAAAGAAGAGATTTCGAAATCAGTGACACTGCTGCTGCTAAATCCATTGTTGATTCTTACTTGGGACTGTGTGTTCTATGCACTGTTCTGTTTTCTTCTTCTGTGGCATAGTTTCATAATATATATGTACATAAACATATACACACATAGCTGTGCCTTTTTTTTTTACCTCTCTAAATTCAGATTGCTGATGTTCTACTATTACGGCAAATCACATTCCAAAGTAATTTGGGGGATTATAATTCAAAAAAGCAATGAATAATTCGATAAATATGTCATTTTAATTTTTAAAAAGTAAAGAATATGCTATACCCTTTATAAATTTATTCTTTTTGTTTTCAAAAAGTTCTTTTATATTTTTCTGGGGGGAAAGGCAGGTTGTTGGTCTCCCTAAGTATAGACAGAAGAACAGATGACATATAAAAAGTAGAAGAGCCCGCAGATTGGTGTATAGAAGGGAGTGGGGTGAGGATTAGGCAGGGAGAGAGGACAGGCAGCTCAGGAGGGTGAGTCATCAAAATTAAGGAAAAAGAGGTAAGCTCTGATACTGTTACGCATCTTGATTTACTTTTCCCAATGCCCTCTAGCTCCTAAATTACTCACCGCCTGCTTTCAGGCATTTAAAAGAACAATTCAAATTCTAAAAACGAACTTGTACAGAAGCAGGATTGCCTCTCTTGGTCTTTCAGCTTGAGCCTCTGACATCTGAATGGTGCTTAATGAAAGACCTCATTGGCACCCTAGAATGGAGAAGAAACCCTTCCCGTAGCCCAGGCCTGTGGACCTCTGTGTGATATCCTGCCACTTCCCTGCTAATGCCTTTATTCATTCTAAGGACAGAAATGGAAAGTTCAATGTTTCAAGCGTCATCTGTGCTGTAGCGTGTATATCAGTACTCTGTTCCTTTTAATGGCTGAATACTACTCCATTGCATGGATATACCACATTTGTCCCTCCATTCACCGGTGATGGACATTTGGGTTACTTTTACCATTTGGCCACTGTGACTAGTGCTATGAACATTCATGCACAGGTTTCCACCGATACAGAAATCAGATTAGTGGTTGCCAGTGGCTGGGGGAAGGGAGGGGGAGGAATGACTGCTTCATGCATTCAGGGGCTCCTTTTGCAGCGATGATGAAAAATTTCTGAGATGAACAGTGGGATTGCACAGCCTTGTGGATCTGCTTAATGTCCTGAATTGTGCATTTGAAATGGTTAAAATAGTCAATGTTATATTATGGGGATTTCACACTAAAAGTGAAGGAGTAGCTCACCTTTCCATGTCTCTGTCAGAAGTCCCAATTGCCTACTTGCTGCCACCACCCCTCACCTGCCCAGGCGACTTCCTCTTCCCCGCCTTTGGTGAAGTAAAGCTCTGGCTCTGAGTTACCCTGGGGCTGCACATCCTGCACTTGGAGCCCCACGTGCTCTCCCTGTCCTCTGCTTTGGGAAGAGGGGGTTATCTACATGCTCTGTGTATCACCAGAGCTACCCATCTTCATCAGGGTGAGCAGCGAGGCCGCCTGGCCAGTGGCAAGATTACTAAGGATGAGTGATGGCTTATGTGTGACCAGCAGAAGTGGAAGAGAGAGATTGCGTTTCCTCGGTTATTGGGAATTCATATTACATCAGAGCTGGCAACCAGGTGTGGAACTCCTCCCCCCCCGCCTTCCCTCCACCTCGAGTTTTCTTGAGAAAAGTGACAGTAAAACTACTCTGCTAGCTCACTATTTCTCACTGTTTGCCTTTACCTGTTGATTGGGTGTGACTTATTTTGTTTTTAAGGGGGTTTTGTTGGTTTTCTTTAACCACCATGGATAAGATTTTTCACTGTGCCTAATAATTAGGACAATACTAATGCTAAGAATTACGGAAGAATGTTTAGACACTTAATATTAATTAGTAGATCATCTGCAGTTACCTGCTATGCACATATTGATAAAATCAGTTTAAAATTAGTGTCCAGAGTAGGTTTGCAAGACAAAAATCTATTCTAAACCAGAAGTCAGAGTCCCAGAATTAGGTAGAAGGAGAAAGGAGACTAATCATTGCCTTATAAGCTCATAGATTACTTGCATTGGTCTTTTTGATAGAGAATTTTGTCTTTAGGAATTACAATAAAGTATTTTGAATTTTTTAATTCAGGGAAGAGCAATTGTAAATGGTCAGAATCCTCAGACCAGATATATTTTTACCTATTTCTAGGGAAAATCTAAGAACCTTGATATAGATTTGTTTGGCTAGTCACCTCAATTTTTAAAGTAAAAGTTTTGGATTGCCACCTACACTATGACACAATTCAGTTGCTGATATACTTTTTCTTTTATCTTCGTCCCACTAAAATGATTTCTTTTGTCCTTAATAAAAGACACTAAAGATATATCCCTGGCTTGGTGTGGACTTACAGACATTTTGAGACAAGCTTGTTTTGTGTCACAGGAAACTCCTTAGAAACTTACCTAGAAACTGAATGAGTCATCATTTTGTTCTCAGCATCTTTTTCAACTAGATTTTTTAAAATAACAGCTCTATTGAGTTATAATCCACATACTGTATAATTCAGCCATTTAAAATGTACACTTTAAAGCTATTTGGAATAGTCACAGAGTTGTACAAGCATCATCACAATAACTTTAGAAAATTTTAATCACCTCCAAAAGAAACCCCATTCCCATTAGTAGTCATTCCTTACTCTCCCCTCCCCCAGCTCCTGGCAACCACTAATCTACTTTCTGTCTCTATGGATTTGCCTATTCTAGACACTTCATATAAATGGAATAATGCAGTATGTGCTCCTCTGTGGCTGGCTTATTTCACTTAGCATAATGTTTTCAAGGTTTTACCATATCGTAGCATATAGCAGTGCTTCATTTCTTTTTATAGACAATTAACGATGCATTGTATGAATATTTTATTTATCCAGGCATACATTGGTGGACAATTGGATTGCTTCCACCTTTGGCTATTATACAGTGCTGCTCAGAACACTTGTATTCAAGTTTTTGTGTGGACATATGTTTTCATTTCTTTTGGGTTCGCATACAAATTTTAACTTGATAGAGACTAGACTTCATTCTGAATGACCTGGGCAGATATTCTGAGTGTGGGAGTGAGTAAGTGCCTGAGAAGAGTGAGAAGAAGGATTGAAAGGAGAGTACTAATGAGCAAGTGGATGACACTTAGTTCACTGGTTTCCCAATTTCCAAATCCCTCTAAAATAATAGCATCTAAAGTCATAATATCTTAGAATCGCAAATTTACATGTGGGAAACTGAGGACCCAGTACAGTTAAGTAAGTTGCTCAACAGTTTGTTGAAGGCCAAGCAGGACCCAGGGCCTGCGGTTTTTAGTTCCTAGAATACTGCCTTTTGTCCCATCTGCCTTGTATCAGCACGCTCTGTGATCCAGGTGGTGTCCAATGAGACAAATTTGCCAAGGATCATATTGAGGAAAAAGTCTGGAATTGGGTAGGATTGTCTTCATTTCATCAGGAAGAGAAATAACAATTTCTCTGTCAATCAAAGACAACACTTACGGAAGGTTTACTATGTACCATGTACCCAGCAGAATGCTTTGCTTGAGCTACCATTTTTAATTCTGAGTTATTTATTGAGTTACTAGAGGCCCGGTGCACAAAAATTTGTGCACTTGGGGGGGGGGGGATCCCCCAGCCCAGCCTGCGCCCATTTGCAGTCCAGGACCCCTTGGGGGATGTCCACCTGTCGACTTAGGCCCACTCCCCGGGGGATCAGGCCTAAGCTTGCAGTCAGACATCCTTCTGGCAGCCTACACATGGGACATTTGTAATTGGGCATGTCTTGCCTATACAGTTATGATTGTGTTTAAGCAAAAATATGAAAGCATTCCATTTCTAAATAAAATCACACATATCCTTCTTCAAAATTATCAACAGAAACGGAATGTTCTCCATCTAAAGCCAGATAAGCAAATGTTTTCTAAACTCAGGGGCAAACTATGATCACTTGTTAGTGTCTCCTGGAATATTGTGTTAAAAAGGATTCTGACGCCTTGACCAAGTTCAGAAGAAGTTTGCAGCAATCTGTTTATGAAGTTCTATTGGTGTAGGAATATCCTCATACAACCCCATTTTGCAAATGAGGAAACCAGGGGTTAAAGATAAGAATTTACACCGTTCCAATACATGATGAAGAAGAAAACTGAAGCCAGAAGCATCTCACTCTGCACAACTTGGTTCTTAAGTGTGCTGCTGTGCTGCCAGAAATAGGGGAAACCTTCTCTGCCTGCCTTCCTGTCCTCCACTCCCAACTGCTGTTCCCATAGGTCATGAGAGTTAAGCGACCTATACATGGGACATTTGTAATTGGGCATGTCTTGCCTATACAGTTATGATTGTGTTTAAGCAAAAATATGAAAGCATTCCATTTCTAAATAAAATCACACATATCCTTCTTCAAAATTATCAACAGAAACGGAATGTTCTCCATCTACAGCCAGATAAGCAAATGTTTTCTAAACTCAAGGGCAAACTATGATCACTTGTTAGTGTCTCCTGGAATATTGTGTTAAAAAGGATTCTGACGCCTTGACCAAGTTCAGAAGAAGTTTGCAGCAATCTGTTTATGAAGTTCTATTGGTGTAGGAATGAGCACACAAGACATGTGTTCGCCTCTCCCTAGTGTTTAAAAAAATTCTCACATCAAATTAAGGATGGTAGAATGTGGTTTTGTATGTATTTCTTCTAAATGTTAATATTTCCATAGGTATAACCACTTGTATTTTTACTTTAAAAAAATAAGGTTCTACTGGCATTTCATTTGGGGCATATTGTAGTTAAATAAAGAAAAACAAGAAAATCAAGGGTTGCAAATAAATAGTACACTAGATAACAATACCTTCAATGGAATATTTTAATAACTTCTATAGTGATAAGAGTAACAGCAACCTATTTAGTGAAAAATCTGTCTGGGCATAGCTTGGTTGTCAAAGGAAGTTTGTGAACTAGTACAGTGACCATATTTTTCTAACCTAAATTGGAACATACAATCCCATAATGATTTTTTAAGTGAATGACAAATGTATTGCTATAAAGATATTTTGCAAAGACATTAAAATTAAATAGCATTCAAGGATATTTTTAAGTAAATCACCTTTATATTAAAGGAAATATTAAAAAGATATACAAATATATTCTATTTGGGAAAGGTACTGGAAAATGCAGGACTGTTGATTTAAATAACAGAAAAAGAATTTTCGAACCACTGGTCTCTGATTTCCCCAAAGAAAAGTCCTTATACCTTGCCAGATCCATCACCTCCCTGAAATTCACTCGTCTCCTTTAGCTTCTGGCTGAAATCCATACATAGAAGATCAATGTTCTGATTCGCTATAAACACACATTTCTCTCCAGAATGAGCTAATATTCTTCAGAACATACTGTCAGTCCATTTCTAGAGGTGTAAGGACACCACTTCCCATGTGAACTGTAATTTCAGGATCACTCACATCAAGAGTCTAGGTCCTCACCCTTTCATACTCCTTAATTCCCCCTTTTAATCATTTGCTTATTCTCCAGGGTGGCTTAGTTTTAGCCTCAGTTTTAATTTCCCTTTTCTCTGGTGACTAGGCAATCTGTTATTTTCATGAGTGGTCTAGGAATTCTTCAGTAGAGTATGAATTCCTCCAAATTCCAGGTCTATTGTCTTTGCTTATGACCTTTAACCCCAGTTTAAGTCTTTTTCGGTAGTCATCCGCATTTCGCTTCAGGACACTCTGCCAAACCCAAAAGCTACAAAGTCTTTCTAACTTAGGCATCCCTTGTCAGACTGACCCTGGATGACTGTTTTGTTTTGTTTTCTTTTTCCTACAATAAATATAAAAATTAACTAAGTTGAACCTCAAGGTAAACCAACTATCCTAACTTGAGTGCCCATCAATAATCCTTTTATTTCATCATGTTTTCTTGCCTCTTCCTAGCCTTTGTGCTTAAAGGTTAAATCAAGCTTCTCCACTCCTCGACTTTTTTTCTTCCTATTCTTTGATCCAGCATTGAAATCATAATGCTGGATTTGTGACGTCACTCTCAATTGTTTCCAGATGGTTTCTCATGATCAAAAAGAAGGTGAAGCCAATATATGTTAGTGAAAAAAGTAGATCTTCAAACGGGGAGATGGTTGAGAAAAGAAAGAGTATAATAATAATAATGTTGAAAATACAAAACAACTATAGGTAAATTGCCTTTTCTCTCCATCTTAAAATAAAGTCTTTGATCAATTGTGCCAATGTATGAAAATTTGAACTCTAAAGAGGCTAGACAGCTTTCTAAACGCAAACATCAAAAGCTTTGCTTCCATTAGAAAAAATTAAATCCATGATACTTTGAATGGATTTGAAATTCTCTAAAATGAGCTCTAATAATAACCTTTACAAACAGAAAGAAAAAAACAGTAGGTTATGTGGCTTCATGCTACCATTTTCTCTGGTACATTAGTTTTCCAAAGATGGCATTTTGGCTTGTACCAAATAAAAGGGCAAAGGTTACCAAATGCAAGCCTGGGGAAGCCAGGAGAGAGAGTAGCTATTACAATGGAGGGGGAAATCCAAGCTGTCAGCTCTGAATGGACAAAAATAGCATGTGTGAAATTGACAACCAGCAACAGCATGGCACCTTAAGAAGGGCCAGGAAATGAATTCAACCAGAATTTCTATTTACTGTTTTAGAGCAGCAGTTCTGGTAGAGATTTACTCAAAGTTCTTAGAGAGAAATGTCAGGGTCTGTGATAGCTTTGGTAATATTCAATTGTTCAGAAAGCAATTTGAGCAAATAAAATATCAGAATGAAAATGGTAGAAAAAAATGATACAGAGAAAAACATAAATAAAGAATAAAAATCATCCCTCCCAAGAGGCTCTGTTAACAATTTGGTACATTTGCCTCCTCTTACACCATGCTTTGTTTTACAAAGTTGAAACCAACTTGTATACATAATTTTGACTTATGCCTTTTTATTAAGTGTTATATCATAAATATTTTCCCATGTCATGAAAATGTCTTCATAACCATTGTTGTTCATGTTTATAGACTATTCTGTCATATGAATATACAGACCTTAATTCACTTAACCATAATTAATTCAGCTACTCTTATCCCATTCCTTTGAACTATTCCAATGTAGTTTCCACTGAGCCACTAGAGTGATCTTTTAAAAACCTGAAGTTGATCTTGTTACTCTCCCTTTTTTTAAGCCATTTGCTAACTAATTAATTGCTCTTAGGAAATATCACTATCCTGAGCAGGCTCTTTGGGGCTTTATGTCCTTGCTACTTGGAAATGCAGAATCTATACCTCTTCCCAGACTTAATCAGCACCTCATTTTTACAAGATCCTGGCTGATTCTTGTGCACATTAGGATTGAGACCTGTTAGTCTTCATGATCTGGCTCTCCTGCCACTGCACCAGCCTCACTGAGACCAGCCTTCTCAGGGATCCCTCTGATACAGCAGGAGACATACACCCTCAGAGCCTCACTCTCATGTCTCATTCCCCACAGAGCCTTCCCAGGTGCTATGGACTGAATATTTGTGTGCCCCAAATTTCATATGCTGAAGCTCTACCCCTCAATGTGATGGTATTCGTAGATGGGGTCTTTAAGAGATAATTAGGTTTAGATGCAGTCATGAGGTTTGACTCTTCATGATCAGGTTAATGCCTGTATAGAGCATAGTCAGTCTCTCTCTCTCTCTCTCTCTCTCTCTCTCTCTCTTCTCCTCTCCCCTCCCCTCCCCTCCCCTCCTCACCCCCATGTGAGGACACAGAGAAAAGGCAACCATCTGGAGCCAGGAAGAAAGCTCTCACTAGAGCCTGACATTGCTGGTACCCTGATCTCAAACTTCTGGCCCCCCAAACTGTGATAAAATAAGTGTCCACTGTTTTAGCCACCCAGTCTATAGTGTTTTGTTAGGGCAGCCTGAGCAGACTAAGACAGCAGGTATGCACTGTACTCTGCTCAGAAAGATCTTCCCATGACTCTCTACCAAGTTAACTTCCACTTTTCCTTCAGAGCCCAGTTTGAAAGGGGGAGGGGAGGCCTAGTATCATGAATATATAAAGAGCTCTTACAACTCAACAGCAAAAACTCAACCCAATTTACAAATGAGCAAAGAACATGAATACACACTCAAAGGAGATCTCAGTTGTCCAACCAACATATAAACCTTGATAGCTCAATGTCATTAGCTATCAGGAAATGCAAATCAAAACCACAGTGATACACCACTTCACACCCACTAGGATGGCTTAGAATTAAAAAAAACAAAAACAAAATAATAAGCATTAGTGAGGATGAAAAGAAGCTGGAACCTTTATACATTGTTGGCGTGCTCGCTTCGGCAGCACCTATACTAAAATTGGAACGATACATCAGGATGAAAAGAAGCTGGAATCTTTATACATTGTTGGCAAGAATATAAAATGTGGAAAGCAGTTTGGTGGTTCTGCAATGCGTTAAATAAAGAATTGCCATTCAATCCAGCAATTTCACTCCTAGGTAAATAACCAAACGAAATACAGGCATATGTCCACACACAAACTGGAACATAACTATTCAGAACAGAATTATGCATAACAGCCAAAAGGTAGCTCACCCAAAGGTCCACCAATTTATGAATGGATCAATAACATGTGGTATATCCATACAATATAACATTAATTGGCCATAAAAAGGAATGAAGTACTAATACATGATACATTTAACATGGATAAATCTGGGAAACAGTATGTTAAATAAAATAAGCCATTTATATGAAACTAGAGGCCCGGTGCATGAAATTCTTGCACTGGGGGGAAAGGGGGGTCCCTCAGCCTGGCCTGCCCCCTCTCCAGTCTGGGACTCCTTTG
>NW_005358649.1:2129886-2130247 GCF_000412655.1 Myotis brandtii
CCTTCGGCTGATGGAAAGCACTGCCCGCTTGGGGCCGCTCACACCTGGGCGGGCAGGTCGCGGGCACTGCCACCACCGCTATTGCCACTGCCGCTGCTGCTGCTGCTGCTGGGGCTTGAGGCACTGACGGAGGCTGCCGGGCATGCCCGCGACCTACCCGCCCTGGGTCGGGTTGCACACGGGATGCCCAGATGGTGGCAGGGTGGGGGGGGGGGCAATCGCTGCTGCACCGCCCGGCCACCCCGGGTCGGGTGGCATACGGGATGCCCGTCACCGTCACCCCGGGTCACAGATAGCAGGCCCGGATGGTGGCAGGGCAGGCGGGGTGGTGCTGTCCTGCCCTGCCTGCAGTATGCAAATT
>NW_005358649.1:2130648-2131600 GCF_000412655.1 Myotis brandtii
TCTTTTTTTTTTTTTTTTTTGGCAACTTTATGACTTTTATTTGTGGTGCCTGTGCTATGTCTGAAAAATACCTTCTCCCCCTGCCTGGGACAGCATTGGGGAGGGGGCAGCAAACAATAGAAGACCTCCCTCCCTATTGCCCACGGACCCTATATACAGGCTCACCTGGCCCAGGCCGGCGGGATGCTTGGCACATTCTCGGATCCCTGCTCAGGGCCTGGAGGGTGACTGGTGGCAGCACACGTGAGAGGGGACCTCTGGGTGACCACTCTGGTCCTGGCTACTGGTCCTGGCACTTCCTGGTCCTCAGTTCCTTTCTGGTCCTGCCTGCAGCCCTGGTCCCCCTACCTGGCTTAGCCTCCCATCTCCATCCTGGCCTCAGATGGCCCCCTTGGCTCCTGGGGGCTCTGTCTTCCCCTCCTAACCTGGAGATCTCAAGGGAGGTTATGGCTTCTCAGAGACTCCCCCGCAGCCCTGTCACTCGTGTTCACACAAGGGAAGGAGTGCATGTGGCAAAAGTAGCTGTATAAATGCGGGTGTAGGGGCAAGTCCTCTGGGGTCACTTGGACAGTTTGCTGATGACGTGGATCAGGGCCACATTCTCATCCTTGAGGTGCTGGTTGTCAGCTCGGAGGTTGGACAGGCCCTTCAGCTCCTCTTCTAGCTCAGCGGCCTTGCACTCCAAGGCCCTGCACTCAAATCTCGCCAGCTCCAGGAGGGCCAGCCTCTCTGCAAAGCACTCCTGCCTCTGCGTGGTGCGCTCCAGCTCCACCTTGAGCTGCACCAGCCGCAGCGTGGTCTGGGTCAGGGCCTCACGAAGTCTCTTGTTCTCAATGTGCAGCTTTGCGTAGAGCTTCCTGAAGCTCCCTCAGGCTCTTCCAATTCGGGCTGGGGTTCTGGGTTTAGGTCCTGCTGCCTCTGGAGGGGAAGGGCTGGATTCTGGGCTGATGTC
>NW_005358649.1:2131726-2132143 GCF_000412655.1 Myotis brandtii
GGGCTGCCAGGAAGGGTCCAGGCTCTGAGCGCCCTGCTCTTGATGTGGATGGGAGAGTCTGATCAGGGGAAGGCCTGCAGGGGGGAGGGGCTGCGAGGTTGGCTGCTGGCCCCACCCCCTGATCAGGTGGTTTGCTGGCTACAGTGGGCGTCATAGCGACTGGCCCAATCAGGGCCATCTTCTGCCCTCTCGCCACTCCCCACTCCCAACACCACCTCCACTGCTGGGCTATCAGGCCCTTGGGATCACCAGCTCATCCCCGGCTGCTTGGGGGTTCAGGCCTGTGGGAAAGCAGGCACCGGTGACTTCACCTGCATGCGTGTGCGCCTGGCTGGCCGCTGATGGAACACGCTGCCCACTTTGGGCTACTCACACCTGGGCGGGTAGGTCATGGGCACTGCCGCCACCGCTACTGCT